>NW_027141447.1:57500-178449 GCF_036365525.1 Heterodontus francisci
CGGGACCGGAGGAGGTTACAGAGATAGGGAGGGTTGGAGGAGGTTACAGAGATAGGGAGGGATGTAGCTGGCTGGAGGAGGTTACAGAGATAGGGAGGGTTGTCGGGACCGGAGGAGGTTACAGAGATAGGGAGGGTTGGAGGAGGTTACAGAGATAGGGAGGGATGTAGCTGGCTGGAGGAGGTTACAGAGATAGGGAGGGTTGTAGGGGCTGGAGGAGCTTACAGTGATAGGGAGGGTGTAGGGACTGGAGGAGGTTACAGAGATAGGGAGGGTTGTAGGGACTGGAGGAGGTTACAGAGATAGGGAGGGTTGTAGCTGGCTGGAGGAGGTTACAGAGATAGGGAGGGTTGTAGGGGCTGGAGGAGGTAACAGAGATAGGGAGGGTTGTAGGGGCTGGAGGAGGTTACAGAGATAGGGAGGATTGTAGGGGCTGGAGGAGGTTACAGAGATAGGGAGGGTTGTAGGAGCTGGAGGAGGTTACAGAGATAGGGAGGGTTGTAGGGGCTGGAGGAGGTTACAGAGATAGGGAGGGTTGTAGGGGCTGGAGGAGGTTACAGAGATAGGGAGGATTGTAGGGGCTGGAGGAGGTTACAGAGATAGGGAGGGTTGTAGGAGCTGGAGGAGGTTACAGAGATAGGGAGGGTTGTAGCTGGCTGGAGGAGGTTACAGAGATAGGGAGCGTTGTAGGGACTGGAGGAGGTTACAGAGATAGGGAGGGTGTAGGGACTGGAGGAGGTTACAGAGATAGGGAGGGTTGTAGGGGCTGGAGGAGGTTACAGAGATAGGGAGGGTTGTAGGGGCTGGAGGAGGTTACAGAGATAGGGAGGATTGTAGGGGCTGGAGGAGGTTACAGAGATAGGGAGGGTGTAGGGACTGGAGGAGGTTACAGAGATAGGGAGGGTTGTAGGGGCTGGAGGAGGTTACAGAGATAGGGAGGCTTGTAGGGGCTGGAGGAGGTTACAGAGATAGGGAGGATTGTAGGGGCTGGAGGAGGTTACAGTGATAGGGAGGGTTGTAGGAGCTGGAGGAGGTTACAGAGATAGGGAGGGTTGTAGGGGCTGGAGGAGGTTGCAGAGATAGGGAGGGTTGTCGGGGCTGGAGGAGGTTACAGAGATAGGGAGGGTGTAGGGACCGGAGGAGGTTACAGAGATAGGGAGGGTTGTAGGGGCTGGAGGAGGTTACAGTGATAGGGAGGGTTGTAGGGGCTGGAGGAGGTTACAGAGATAGGGAGTGTTGTAGGGGCTGGAGGAGGTTACAGAGATAGGGAGGGTGTAGGGGCTGGAGGAGGTTACAGAGATAGGGAGGGTGTAGGGACCGGAGGAGGTTACAGAGATAGGGAGGGAGTGAGGCCATGGAGGAATTTGAACGGTCAGCCATGCCCTCTCTCTACATCCTCTGAAGGTGCTGACGTTGGACAGAAGATCTCTGAACACTGATTTCCCTTCCATATCTCATACCATCGGTTGTGCTTAGAATCAGGCAGTGTAGGAAAGGCCATTCAGCCCCTCTCGAGCCTGTTACACAGGAACAGGAGGAGGACATTCAGCCCCTGGAGCCTGTTCCTCCATTCAGTCAGGACGTGGCTGATCTGTATTTTAACTCCATTTCCCCGCCTTGGTTCCCTAACCATTAACCCCCTCACCCAACTAAAATCTATCAATCTCGGGTTTGAAATTCCCAATTGACCCCCGGCCTCGACAGCTTTCTGGGGGGAGAGAGTTCCAGATTTCCACTCCCCCCTTTGTGTGAAGAAGTGCTTCCTCACATCACCCCCTGAACGGCCTGGCTCGGATTTTAAGGTTCTGCCCCCTTGTTCTGGACTCTTCCCCCCCACCAGAGGAAATCGTTTCTCTCTATCGACCCGATCGAATCCTTTAATCATCTGAAAGACCAGTGCTGTTTGTGTGAAAGGTTAAATGTTAAACAGCAGAGATTATTACTTACAGCCCTTGCCCTCTGCTTGACTGAACATGCTGCCAGTGGAAACAGTCTCAGTTGAAGAGCCAGGGTGGGGGTGGGGGTGGGGGAGGGGCAGGGGCCGCAGCGGGGGGAGTGGGGGAAGGAGTTCCCGGTGTCCTGCGGTCAATACTTATCCCGCAACCATCACAAAAAAAAAACACAGATGAGCTGGCTCATTTATCACATTGCTGTTTGTGGGATCTTGCTGTGCGCCAATTGGCAGCTGCGTTTCCTACATTACAACAGTGTGCACACTTTAACAGAAACTCCTCCACTGGGTGCGAGGGGCATTCGGGACGAGCTGAGGTGGCGAAAGGAGCTGAGGAGACGGGAGTCTGTCTCTTTTTCTTTGTGCCTTTGAAGAGCGAGGCTCGGTTCAGACTCGGCCAATTGGAGGCTGGACAGGAAGGAGTCCGAGTGGCGGGAGGGACCGCACCCTGCTGAGACTCAGCAAGCAGCAGAATGAAGGGAAGGGGAAAGGTCTTTCTGGGCCCCCGTCTTGCCCCTGAAGGGTGGTGGTGATCCCATGTATTTGCTGCCCTTGTCCTTTGAGGTGGTAGAGGTCGCGGGTTTGGAAGGTGCTGTCTAAGGAGCCTTGGTGCGTTGTTGCAGTGCATCTTGTAGATGGTACACACTGCTGTCACTGTGCATCGGTGGTGGAGGGAGTGAATGTTTGTAGATGGGGTGTCAATCAAGTGGGCTGCTTTGTCCTGGATGGTGTCGAGCTTCTTGAGTGTTGTTGGAGCTGCACCCATCCAGGCAAGTGGAGAGTATTCCATCACACTCCTGACTTGTGCCTTGTAGATGGTGGACAGACTTTGGGGAGTCAGGAGGTGAGTTACTCGCCTCAGGATTCCCAGCCTCTGACCTGCTCTTGTAGCCATGGTATTTATATGGCTACTCCAGTTCAGTTTCTGGTCAATGGTAGCCCCGAGGATGTTGATAGTGGGGGATTCAGCGATGGTAATGCCATTGAATGTCAAGGGGAGATGGTTAGATTCTCTCTTATTGGAGATGGTCATTGCCTGGCACTTGTGTGGCGCGAATGTTACTTGCCACTTATCAGCCCAAGCCTGGATATTGTCCAGGTCTTGCTGCATTTCTACACCGACTGCTTCAGTATCTGAGGAGTCGCGAATGGTGCTGAACATTGTGCAATCATCAGCGAACATCCCCACTTCTGACCTTATGATTGAAGGAAGGTCATTTCCTTACCCTGGCTTTCTTTGATGTGGCAATTCCCCCAAGGCCGTCCAACCTCCGGACACTCGGCCATCCATTTGTTCAGCTCACGCCAGTGTTCACTGGCTATTCAACTGCAGGAGGTGGATCCGGATGGAGGACAAGGATCGCAGAGGAATCTGATGTCCTTTACACACGTACACATAGACATACACGTGCACAAATCCTTACCTCAGTCATGTTCACTCGGCCCTCTTGGAAGGAGCAGTCCCCGGCATCGTGTGTGCAGACGTGTCGATACTTGCACCAGTGACATGGGTAGGGGCCTCCGACACAGGACAGGCACCTGAGAGAGAGAGAGGAGAAACATAGCTCAAACTTCAACAAACTGTCCCTCTGGCTTAACATGATGTACATCCCATGCAAGGTAACACAGAACCAGATGTCTGAGACATACACACACAGGGAGTGTGTCAGAGTCTAGACTGAGAGTGAGATACAGAGTAAAGCTCCCTCTACACTGTCCCCCATCAAACACTCCCCAGGACAGGTACAGTACGGGGGTTAGATACAGAGTAAAGCTCCCTCTACACTGTCCTCATCAAACACTCCCCAGGACAGGTACAGTACGGGGGTTAGATACAGAGTAAAGCTCCCTCTACACTGTCCCCATCAAACACTCCCAGGACAGGTACAGTACGGGGGTTAGATACAGAGTAAAGCTCCCTCTACACTGTCCCCCATCAAACACTCCCAGGACAGGTACAGTACGGGGGTTAGATACAGAGTAAAGCTCCCTCTACACTGTCCCCCATCAAACACTCCCAGGACAGGTACAGCACGGGTGTTAGATACAGAGTAAAGCTCCCTCTACACTGTCCCCATCAAACACTCCCAGGACAGGTACAGTACGGGGGTTAGATACAGAGTAAAGCTCCCTCTACACTGTCCCCATCAAACACTCCCAGGACAGGTACAGTACGGGGGTTAGATACAGAGTAAAGCTCCCTCTACACTGTCCCCCATCAAACACTCCCAGGACAGGTACAGTACGGGGGTTAGATACAGAGTAAAGCTCCCTCTACACTGTCCTCCATCAAACACTCCCCAGGACAGGTACAGTACGGGTGTTAGATACAGAGTAAAGCTCCCTCTACACTGTCCCCATCAAACACTCCCCAGGACAGGTACAGTACGGGGGTTAGATACAGAGTAAAGCTCCCTCTACACTGTCCTCCATCAAACACTCCCCAGGACAGGTACAGTACGGGTGTTAGATACAGAGTAAAGCTCCCTCTACACTGTCCCCATCAAACACTCCCAGGACAGGTACAACACTGGGATTGGCTGGTCAATTTGGAGCACTTCCTGCCAGCAATCAGGGGGAGCAGCTGCACCTGTGTTGCAGCAATTGCAGAGTGGAGAGTGGAGACTGCAGCAACTGGGGAGAGGAGAGTGGAGACTGGAGACTGCAGCAACTGGAGAAAGGTGAATACAGAGTGGAGGGAAACCATCAAGGAAGGCTGTAATTTTTCTGGAGAGGTGGGTGTCAGGGCACCTGAAAGACTCTGAAGTTTAAACTGTTTGGGGGAGGGAGAAGAGGCCTGAAGACTCAGGGGTGGGGCAGCCAAATCCAGTAGGGGCCCCTGTGTTTGTATTGGTGTTTGCACACAGGGAGCTCCCTCCCCACCCCAACTGCCTGCTCGGGACAGCTGGAGTTGCCCGGGTGAAGACTGTCTTGTTAAAATCAGAAGAGGAGAGTACCGGGCGGCTCCAGCCGTCCCGGGCGAAGAAGCCTCCCCCAACTGGAAGACAACAAACAGTTTTGGACTAATTGTTATAAAGGTGCTCCAACTGGCAGTTGGAACAAACATCCTTTTCAGCCTTTCTCTCCCTTCCTCCACTCAGTCGCCTCAGTCACCTATCCTCCCCTTTTCCTTTACCATCCTACCCCATCCTCCTCTACTCCCACTCCACTTTGTTTAAAGTTTGCTTTTTTTTTGTTTCAATTGTGTAAATTTGTTTTGTTTCTTGGGGGTGGGCGTAGCTCTTAGACCCCATGGCAAGCCCCTCTTCGCCGGTGGCGGGGCCTTCCCGTTCATATGCTGCTGCGGCTGCTGCAGCTGCACCTGTTGCCCCGTCACCGTTTGCTTTATTAACATCGAAGCATGGGGCCAAGAGCTACGTCCACCCGAACATGACTATAGAGGCATGCGTGAAAGCAATGGCCGAGGTTGTCGGCCCTTCGGCCATTGTTGCAGCCTCCAAAATGTACGGGAAGGCAGTGTTTTTCCTGAAGACCGAGCGGGCGGTGTCCCTGGCTCTGAGCAAGGGGCTCACCGTGGGCGGGACCTTTCTGCCAGTTGACCTCCTGGAGGCCACTGCGCAAAGGCTCATTCTATCCAATGTCCCACCCTTCCTGTGGGGGAAAGCCTGGCGACCGGGGAGATGCCCCTCTCGTGGCGCAGGGCGGTCATCGTCCTGCTGCCGAAGAGGGGCGATCTCCGCCTGCTTAAAAACTGGCGTCCAGTCTCCCTCCTCAGCACGGATTTTAAGATCTTTGCCCGGGCTATGTCTACCCGCCTGGGCTCCGTGCTGGCCCACATGATCCACCCCGACCAGTCCTACACGGTCCCGGGCCGGTCCATCCAGGACAACATCCACCTGGTCCGGGACCTGATCCATCTTTCCCAGAGGACTGGTCAGTTGGTCGCCTTTCTCTCCCTCGATCAGGAGAAGGCGTTCGACAGGGTGGATCACGATTACCTTTTCGGGACTCTGCGCGCTTTCGGACTCGGGCCGCATTTCGTGGCCTGGGTCCGACTTTTATACGCCGCCGCAGAGTGTCTAGTCAAAGTTAACGGGTCCTTGACGGCGCCCCTTCGATTTGGGAGAGGAGTGCGTCAGGGATGCCCCATGTCCGGCCAATTGTATACCATCTGCGTGGAGCCCTTCCTGTGCCTGCTTCGCAGGAGGTTGACGGGATTGGCTCTGCGCGAGCCGGCCATGCGGGTCGTCCTCTCGGCTTACGCCGACGACGTGCTCCTCGCAATCACAGATCCCGTTGACTTGCGGAGGATGCGCGACTGCCAGCAGACCTTTTCTGCCGCGTCCTCCGCGAGGATCAATTGGGAGAAATGTTCCGGACTCCTGGTTGGTCAGTGGCGGGTGGACTCCCTGCCGGAGGAGATGACACCTTTTGCGTGGAGCACCACGCACCTCCTCTATCTGGGAGTCCACCTTAGCCCCGCTGAGGAAGCCTGGCCGGCAAACTGGCAGGAGTTGGAGGCAAAAGTCACCGCTCGGCTGGGGCGCTGGACAGGACTGCTCCGAGTGCTTTCCTACAGGGGCCGAGCGTTGGTCATAAACCAACTGGTGGCCTCCATGCTGTGGTACCGGTTGGTCACTTTGGCCCCGCCCCCTGTATTTGCCACCAAGATCCAGAAGAAACTCGTCGATTTCTTCTGGGGCAAGAGGAAACACTGGGTCTCTGCCGCGGTCCTGAGTCTCCCGATCGAGGAGGGCGGTCAGTCGCTGGTGTGCGTCCGCACCCAGGCTGCGACTCTCCGCCTTCGGACCCTGCAGAGATACCTGTACGTCGAGCGTCCTCCCAGATGGTGTGCACTGGCGACGTATTTTTTCCGCCAGTGTCACTGCCTTCAAGACGACACGCAGCTCCCGGTGGAGTCCGTTAGCCGCGCCTCTCTGAGGGAGTTGCCTGTCTTTTACCGGGATCTTTTCCGAGTCTGGAACATGGTCGCCTCCAGTCAGGGCGCTCCCCCGCCGGCGGAGGAGAGCGCCTCGGCTGTCCGGGCGGCCGACTCCGGGGACGGTCCGGCGGGCGGAGGAGTAGCCGAAACCCCCGGGACGCCCCTCACTGCGGGTGGCGAGGGGGCTCGGGAGTGCGGAGCGATCCCGGCCGAGCTGACCCCCGCTCGGCCGGAACTGCTCATCGGACCCAGGCCCCGAAACCCTCCTCGGGAGCCGGTCCCGCACAACCCGAGCCGCCTCTCGGAAATGCCCTCCGTGCCATTCCAATCGGCGCGGAGGGGTTTCCTGTACGGGCTGCTCCTGCACACTCTCCACTTCCTCGCCCTCGTCAGCCGGCCGGACACGCCCTGGCGGTCCGCGTTGCCATCTGGCGGCGAGGGGAAACCCCGATGGAGGTCTCTCTACGCGGGAGTCTTCCCCCTTTACATCGGGGACCTGGGGTGGAGGGTGCTGCACAGAGCAGTCCCGTGCAATAGGCTTTTAAGTAGGTTCACGGACTCCCAGGCCAGCTGTACTTTCTGCGGCCTGGACGAGTCCGTGTTCCACATTTATACGGAGTGTGCGAGGTTGCAGCCCCTATTTGAGTATCTGAAGGGGCTGCTCCTCAAATTCTGGCTGCACTTCAGTCCCACGCTCCTGATCTTTGGGCACCCGGTGCGGAGGGGCTCGGGCCGGGAGGAGGATCTCCTCGTCGGTCTGCTCCTGGGCCTGGCCAAGGTGGCAATTCACAGGTCCAGGTTGCGGGCCGTCGGGGGGTCCGTCCTCCCCGATTGCCTGCCCCTCTTCCGCGGTTACGTTCGCGCCCGGGTGTCCCTGGAAAAGGAGCATGCGGTGTCCGCCGGTACGCTTGAGGCCTTCCGCGACCGGTGGGCACCGCAGGGACTGGAGTGCATCGTCAACGCCGAGAATGGCATTTTAATTTGAGTTTTTTTGTTTATTTATCTGTTTTAATAAAGTTATTTTAAAACTGTAAATATGTACATAAAGGGGGCCTGAGGGATAAAGGCCCCCTCGATGTGAAAAATATAAAAGGGGCCTGGGGTATAAAGGTCACCTTGAAAAAAAAAAGAAAAAAAAAAAAAAAAAGAAAAAAAAAAAAAACGGGGGTTAGATACCCCCGCTGGGCCGGAACTGCTCATCGGACCCAGGCCCCGAAACCCTCCTCGGGAGCCGGTCCCGCACAACCCGAGCCGCCTCTCGGGAATGCCCTCCGTGCCATTCCAATCGGCGCGGAGGGGTTTCCTGTACGGGCTGCTCCTGCACACTCTCCACTTCCTCGCCCTCGTCAGCCGGCCGGACACGCCCTGGCGGTCCGCGTTGCCAACTGGCGGCGAGGGGAAACCCCGATGGAGGTCTCTCTACGCGGGAGTCTTCCCCCTTTACATCGGGGACCTGGGGTGGAGGGTGCTGCACAGAGCAGTCCCGTGCAATAGGCTTTTAAGTAGGTTCACGGACTCCCAGGCCGCCTGTACTTTCTGCGGCCTGGACGAGTCCGTGTTCCATGTTTATACGGAGTGTGCGAGGTTGCAGCCCCTATTTGAGTATCTGAAGGGGCTGCTCCTCAAATTCTGGCTGCACTTCAGTCCCACGCTCCTGATCTTTGGGCACCCGGTGCGGAGGGGCTCGGGCCGGGAGGAGGATCTCCTCGTCGGTCTGCTCCTGGGCCTGGCCAAGGTGGCAATTCACAGGTCCAGGTTGCGGGCCGTCGGGGGGTCCGTCCTCCCCGATTGCCTGCCCCTCTTCCGCGGTTACGTTCGCGCCCGGGTGTCCCTGGAGAAGGAGCATGCGGTGTCCGCCGGTACGCTTGAGGCCTTCCGCGACCGGTGGGCACCGCAGGGACTGGAGTGCATCGTCGACGCAGAGAATGGCATTTTAATTTGAGTTTTTTTTTGTTTATTTATCTGGTTTTAATAAAGTTATTTTAAAAATATAAGTGTGTATATAAAGGGGGCCTGAGGAATAAAGGCCCCCTCGACATAAAAAAAACGGGGGTTAGATACAGAGTAAAGCTCAAAATAAACTGTCCCATCAAACACTCCCAGGACAGGTACAGTACGGGGGTTAGATACAGAGTAAAGCTCCCTCTACACTGTCCCCATCAAACACTCCCAGGACAGGTACAGTACGGGGTTAGATACAGAGTAAAGCTCCCTCTACACTGTCCCATCAAACACTCCCCAGGACAGGTACAGTACGGGGGTTAGATACAGAGTAAAGCTCCCTCTACACTGTCCCCATCAAACACTCCCCAGGACAGGAATTAGTTACAGATCCACTTCCAGTGAAAAAGGGATAAGATGGAGAGACAGATCAGTGCGAAAGTGTTGAGACCAGAGGTTGGGCTTGAACTGACTGCAGGGCCCAGGAGGTTAAAGGTTAGAATGCAAACATAGACAGTCCACCCAGTTCCTTATCAGAGAAGGGAGTTGCCTCTCCCGTTGGTGCAGTGTTGCTATCAGAAGCTGCAAGGTCCCTCAGTCCAGTGTACTGCTGCTTTCTTGGAAATGCCTGAGGCTCACATGAGCGTGTGAATCAGGGGCTGAGATAAAGTCATTTCCGCTCTGTGGAGAAACAGGACAAACAGTGTTCGTCGACAGGCCCAAAAACAACAGCAGCCGTCCCTGCAGCCTGTTACTCAGAAACACACGACAACACCGAGAGGCTGAATCCGGGTACAGACTCCGCTCAGCACACTGAGGGCACTGTCAGACTTTCCCCTGCTCCACGGGTACAGACTCCGCTCAGCACACTGAGGGCACTGTCAGACTTTCCCCTGCTCCACGGGTACAGACTCCGCTCAGCACACTGAGGGCACTGTCAGACTTTCCCCTGCTCCACGGGTACAGACTCCACTCAGCACACTGAGGGCAGACACTGTCAGACTTTCCCCTGCTCCACGGGTACAGACTCCGCTCAGCACACTGAGGGCAGACACTGTCAGACTTTCCCCTGCTCCACGGGTACAGACTCCGCTCAGCACACTGAGGGCACTGTCAGACTTTCCCCTGCTCCACGGGTACAGACTCCGCTCAGCACACTGAGGGCACTGTCAGACTTTCCCCTGCTCCACGGGTACAGACTCCGCTCAGCACACTGTGGGCAGACACTGTCAGACTTTCCCCTGCTCCACGGGTACAGACTCCGCTCAGCACACTGAGGGCAGACACTGTCAGACTTTCCCCTGCTCCACGGGTACAGACTCCGCTCAGCACACTGAGGGCAGACACTGTCAGACTTTCCCCTGCTCCACGGGTACAGACTCCACTCAGCACACTGAGGGCAGACACTGTCAGACTTTCCCCTGCTCCACGGGTACAGACTCCGCTCAGCACACTGAGGGCAGACACTGTCAGACTTTCCCCTGCTCCACGGGTACAGACTCCGCTCAGCACACTGAGGGCAGACACTGTCAGACTTTCCCCTGCTCCACGGGTACAGACTCCGCTCAGCACACTGAGGGCAGACACTGTCAGACTTTCCCCTGCTCCACGGGTACAGACTCCACTCAGCACACTGTGGGCAGACACTGTCAGACTTTCCCCTGCTCCACGGGTACAGACTCCACTCAGCACACTGTGGGCAGACACTGTCAGACTTTCCCCTGCTCCACGGGTACAGACTCCGCTCAGCACACTGAGGGCACTGTCAGACTTTCCCCTGCTCCACGGGTACAGACTCCGCTCAGCACACTGTGGGCAGACACTGTCAGACTTTCCCCTGCTCCACGGGTACAGACTCCGCTCAGCACACTGTGGGCAGACACTGTCAGACTTTCCCCTGCTCCACGGGTACAGACTCCGCTCAGCACACTGAGGGCAGACACTGTCAGACTTTCCCCTGCTCCACGGGTACAGACTCCACTCAGCACACTGTGGGCACTGTCAGACTTTCCCCTGCTCCACGGGTACAGACTCCACTCAGCACACTGAGGGCAGACACTGTCAGACTTTCCCCTGCTCCACGGGTACAGACTCCGCTCAGCACACTGTGGGCAGACACTGTCAGACTTTCCCCTGCTCCACGGGTACAGACTCCACTCAGCACACTGAGGGCACTGTCAGACTTTCCCCTGCTCCACGGGTACAGACTCCGCTCAGCACACTGTGGGCAGACACTGTCAGACTTTCCCCTGCTCCACGGGTACAGACTCCACTCAGCACACTGTGGGCAGACACTGTCAGACTTTCCCCTGCTCCACGGGTACAGACTCCACTCAGCACACTGTGGGCAGACACTGTCAGACTTTCCCCTGCTCCACGGGTACAGACTCCGCTCAGCACACTGTGGGCAGACACTGTCAGACTTTCCCCTGCTCCACGGGTACAGACTCCACTCAGCACACTGTGGGCAGACACTGTCAGACTTTCCCCTGCTCCACGGGTACAGACTCCGCTCAGCACACTGTGGGCACTGTCAGACTTTCCCCTGCTCCACGGGTACAGACTCCGCTCAGCACACTGAGGGCAGACACTGTCAGACTTTCCCCTGCTCCACGGGTACAGACTCCACTCAGCACACTGAGGGCAGACACTGTCAGACTTTCCCCTGCTCCACGGGTACAGACTCCACTCAGCACACTGTGGGCAGACACTGTCAGACTTTCCCCTGCTCCACGGGTACAGACTCCACTCAGCACACTGTGGGCAGACACTGTCAGACTTTCCCCTGCTCCACGGGTACAGACTCCGCTCAGCACACTGTGGGCAGACACTGTCAGACTTTCCCCTGCTCCACGGGTACAGACTCCGCTCAGCACACTGAGGGCAGACACTGTCAGACTTTCCCCTGCTCCACGGGTACAGACTCCACTCAGCACACTGAGGGCAGACACTGTCAGACTTTCCCCTGCTCCACGGGTACAGACTCCGCTCAGCACACTGTGGGCAGTTGCTGTCAGACTTTCCCCTGCTCCACGGGTACAGACTCCGCTCAGCACACTGTGGGCAGACACTGTCAGACTTTCCCCTGCTCCACGGGTACAGACTCCGCTCAGCACACTGTGGGCAGACACTGTCAGACTTTCCCCTGCTCCACGGGTACAGACTCCGCTCAGCACACTGTGGGCAGACACTGTCAGACTTTCCCCTGCTCCACGGGTACAGACTCCACTCAGCACACTGTGGGCAGTTGCTGTCAGACTTTCCCCAAGACAGTCCCCTGCTTCAGATTCCTCACGAACCACAGAATCACTCGGAGGATGTGAGGAGGGACGGAGCAAATCAAACCCAGGGAGGGGGAAGAAAGGCATTTTCAAATGGGGCAGAGAGAGAGAGGGAAGAGAGAGAGAGAGATTGACTTTCCTCTCCTGAAGCTGCGGGTCCAGGGGGCAGTGTGTGCTGGACAGAGGGCACTGGACAAGGGGCAGTGTGTGCTGGACAGAGGGTAGAGGGCACTGGACAAGGGGCAGTGTGTGCTGGACAGAGGGTAGAGGGCACTGGGCAAGGGGCAGTGTGTGCTGGACAGAGGGTAGAGGGCACTGGACAAGGGGCAGTGTGTGCTGGACAGGGGGCACTGGACAAGGGGCAGTGTGTGCTGGACAGAGGGTAGAGGGCACTGGGCAAGGGGCAGTGTGTGCTGGACAGAGGATAGAGGGCACTGGGCATGGGGCAGTGTGTGCTGGACAGAGGATAGAGGGCACTGGACAAGGGGCAGTGTGTGCTGGACAGAGGGGAGAGGGCACTGGGCAAGGGCAGTGTGTGCTGGACAGAGGATAGAGGGCACTGGACAAGGGGCAGTGTGTGCTGGACAGAGGGTAGAGGGCACTGGGCAAGGGGCAGTGTGTGCTGGACAGAGGGTAGAGGGCACTGGACAAGGGGCAGTGTGTGCTGGACAGAGGGGAGAGGGCACTGGACAAGGGGCAGTGTGTGCTGGACAGAGGATAGAGGGCACTGGACAAGGGGCAGTGTGTGCTGGACAGAGGATAGAGGGCACTGGACAAGGGGCAGTGTGTGCTGGACAGAGGATAGAGGGCACTGGGCAAGGGGCAGTGTGTGCTGGACAGAGGATAGAGGGCACTGGACAAGGGGCAGTGTGTGCTGGACAGAGGATAGAGGGCACTGGACAAGGGGCAGTGTGTGCTGGACAGAGGATAGAGGGCACTGGGCAAGGGGCAGTGTGTGCTGGACAGAGGGCAGAGGGCACTGGACAAGGGGCAGTGTGTGCTGGACAGGGGGCACTGGACAAGGGGCAGTGTGTGCTGGACAGAGGGTAGAGGGCACTGGGCAAGGGGCAGTGTGTGCTGGACAGAGGATAGAGGGCACTGGGCAAGGGGCAGTGTGTGCTGGACAGAGGATAGAGGGCACTGGGCAAGGGGCAGTGTGTGCTGGACAGAGGGCAGAGGGCACTGGACAAGGGGCAGTGTGTGCTGGACAGAGGATAGAGGGCACTGGACAAGGGGCAGTGTGTGCTGGACAGAGGATAGAGGGCACTGGACAAGGGGCAGTGTGTGCTGGACAGAGGATAGAGGGCACTGGGCAAGGGGCAGTGTGTGCTGGACAGAGGGCAGAGGGCACTGGACAAGGGGCAGTGTGTGCTGGACAGAGGATAGAGGGCACTGGACAAGGGGCAGTGTGTGCTGGACAGAGGATAGAGGGCACTGGGCAAGGGGCAGTGTGTGCTGGACAGAGGGCAGAGGGCACTGGACAAGGGGCAGTGTGTGCTGGACAGAGGGTAGAGGGCACTGGACAAGGGGCAGTGTGTGCTGGACAGGGGGCACTGGACAAGGGACAGTGTGTGCTGGACAGAGGGTAGAGGGCACTGGACAAGGGGCAGTGTGTGCTGGACAGAGGGTAGAGGGCACTGGACAAGGGGCAGTGTGTGCTGGACAGAGGATAGAGGGCACTGGGCAAGGGGCAGTGTGTGCTGGACAGAGGGCAGAGGGCACTGGACAAGGGGCAGTGTGTGCTGGACAGAGGGTAGAGGGCACTGGACAAGGGGCAGTGTGTGCTGGACAGAGGATAGAGGGCACTGGACAAGGGGCAGTGTGTGCTGGACAGAGGGCACTGGACAAGGGGCAGTGTGTGCTGGACAGGGGGCACTGGACAAGGGGCAGTGTGTGCTGGACAGAGGGTAGAGGGCACTGGACAAGGGGCAGTGTGTGCTGGACAGAGGGTAGAGGGCACTGGGCAAGGGGCAGTGTGTGCTAGACAGAGGGCACTGGACAAGGGGCAGTGTGTGCTGGACAGAGGGCACTGGACAAGGGGCAGTGTATGCTGGACAGAGGGTAGAGGGCACTGGACAAGGGGCAGTGTGTGCTGGACAGAGGGCAGAGGGTACTGGACAAGGGGCAGTGTGTGCTGGACAGAGGGTAGAGGGCACTGGGCAAGGGGCAGTGTGTGCTGGACAGAGGGTAGAGGGCACTGGACAAGGGGCAGTGTGTGCTGGGCAGAGGGTAGAGGGCAGTGTGTGCTGGACAGAGGGCACTGGACAAGGGGCAGTGTGTGCTGGACAGAGGATAGAGGGCACTGGGCAAGGGGCAGTGTGTGCTGGACAGAGGGCAGAGGGCACTGGACAAGGGGCAGTGTGTGCTGGACAGAGGGCACTGGACAAGGGGCAGTGTGTGCTGGACAGAGGGCACTGGACAAGGGGCAGTGTGTGCTGGACAGAGGATAGAGGGCACTGGGCAAGGGGCAGTGTGTGCTGGACAGAGGGCAGAGGGCACTGGACAAGGGGCAGTGTGTGCTGGACAGAGGGTAGAGGGCACTGGGCAAGGGGCAGTGTGTGCTGGACAGAGGGCACTGGACAAGGGGCAGTGTGTGCTGGACAGAGGGCACTGGACAAGGGGCAGTGTGTGCTGGACAGAGGATAGAGGGCACTGGGCAAGGCAGTGTGTGCTGGACAGAGGGAAGAGGGCACTGGACAAGGGGCAGTGTGTGCTGGACAGAGGGTAGAGGGCACTGGGCAAGGGGCAGTGTGTGCTGGACAGAGGGTAGAGGGCACTGGACAAGGGGCAGTGTGTGCTGGGCAGAGGGCACTGGACAAGGGGCAGTGTGTGCTGGACAGAGGATAGAGGGCACTGGGCAAGGGGCAGTGTGTGCTGGACAGAGGATAGAGGGCACTGGACAAGGGGCAGTGTGTGCTGGACAGAGGACAGAGGGCACTGGACAAGGGGCAGTGTGTGCTGGACAGAGGATAGAGGGCACTGGGCAAGGGGCAGTGTGTGCTGGACAGAGGGCACTGGACAAGGGGCAGTGTGTGCTGGACAGAGGGTAGAGGGCACTGGACAAGGGGCAGTGTGTGCTGGACAGAGGATAGACGGCACTGGGCAAGGAGCAATCAGCAGGTGTTAAAGAAGGGCGGCACAGTGGCGCAGTGGTTAGCACCGCAGCCTCACAGCTCCAGGGACCCGGGTTCGATTCCGGGTACTGCCTGTGTGGAGTTTGCAAGTTCTCCCTGTGTCTGTGTGGGTTTTCTCCGGGTGCTCCGGTTTCCTCCCACAAGCCAAAAGACTTGCAGGTTGATAGGTAAATTGGCCATTATAAATTGTCACTAGTGTAGGTGGGTGGTAGGGAAATGTAGGAATAGGTGGGGATGTTTGGTAGGAATGTAGGATTGGTGTAGGATTGGTATAAATGGGTGGTTGATGTTCGGCACAGACTCGGTGGGCCGAAGGGCCTGTTTCAGTGCTGTATCTCTAATCTAAAAGACCTGGTAAAAACCCGAGAGTCCCACCCAGCCTCCACCCTGCCAGTGGAGCAGCTGGCACACACACAGCGGAGAGGGAAGCGAGGGGATCCCCACTTTGTCCATCAGCGTGTCAGCGCACCAGTGAGGTGCGAGAGTTCTGAGGCACAGCCTGGCTTCGGGCAGCCCGTGGGATAGTGACGGGGAACAGAGTTAATGCTGAGACACTCAAAAGGCTCAGTCCCAACATCAAGTGCTGCAGGAAACAGATGGGAGCTGATTAAGGGACACACTTGCCAGGACTGCACTTGTCCACCGCGTGTTACACAGACAGCAGCAGCTCTCCCACAGCACAGGCAGTGAGTTCAAACTGCTCCTTTCCCAGTCCCAACCCACATCCCCTCGCCTTAAACTGCTGGCCCTTCACTGAAACATATCGCAACCAAATAAAAGGCCATTGGGTCCGTCCGCTCCGTGATGCTGTTTCTGTTCCACACGAGCCTCCTCCCACCCCCTACTTCATCTCCCCCCTATCACCATATCCTTCTATTCCTCTCTCCCTCGTGTGTTTATCCAGCTTCCCCCTTAAATACATCGATACTATTCACCTCAACCACTCCCTGTGGGAGCAAGTTCCACATTCTCACCACTCTCTGGGGAAAGGAGTTTCTCCTGAATTCCCCATTGGATTTATTACTGACTGTCTTATATTGACGGCCTCCCTAGTTCTGGTCTCCCCACCACAAGTGGAAACATCTTCTCACTCCCGGGTATCTGTTATTCTATATATAAACCCCCCGAACCCCTCCATTAGATTCCAAACTGGAACTCACTCCCGGGTATCTGTTATTCTATATATAAACCCCCCAAACCCCTCGATTAGATTCCAGTCTGTAACTCACTCCCGGGTATCTGTTATTCTATATATAAACCCCCCAAACCCCTCGATTAGATTCCAGTCTGTAACTCACTCCCGGGTATCTGTTATTCTATATATAAACCCCCCAAACCCCTCGATTAGATTCCAGTCTGTAACTCACTCCCGGGTATCTGTTATTCTATATATAAACCCCCCCGAACCCCTCCATTAGATTCCAGTCTGTAACTCACTCCCTGGTATCTGTTATTCTCTATATAAACACCCCGAACCCCTCGATTAGATTCCAGTCTGTAACTCACTCCCGGGTATCTGTTATTCTATATATAAACCCCCCCGAACCCCTCGATTAGATTCCAGTCTGTAACTCACTCCCGGGTATCTGTTATTCTATATATAAACCCCCCCGAACCCCTCGATTAGATTCCAGTCTGTAACTCACTCCCGGGTATCTGTTATTGTATATATAAACCCCCCCGAACCCCTCGATTAGATTCCAGTCTGTAACTCACTCCCGGGTATCTGTTATTCTATATATAAACCCCCCCGAACCCCTCGATTAGATTCCAGTCTGTAACTCACTCCCGGGTATCTGTTATTCTATATATAAACCCCCCCGAACCCCTCGATTAGATTCCAGTCTGTAACTCACTCCCGGGTATCTGTTATTGTATATATAAACCCCCCCGAACCCCTCGATTAGATTCCAGTCTGTAACTCACTCCCGGGTATCTGTTATTCTATATATAAACCCCCCCGAACCCCTCGATTAGATTCCAGTCTGTAACTCACTCCCGGGTATCTGTTATTCTATATATAAACCCCCCGAACCCCTCGATTAGATTCCAGTCTGTAACTCACTCCCGGGTATCTGTTATTCTATATATAAACCCCCCGAACCTCTCGATTAGATTCCAGTCTGTAACTCACTCCCAGGTATCTGTTATTCTATATATAAACCCCCTGAACCCCTCGATTAGATTCCAGTCTGTAACTCACTCCCAGGTATCTGTTATTCTATGTATAAACCCCCTGAACCCCTCGATTAGATTCCAGTCTGTAACTCACTCCCGGGTATCTGTTATTCTATATATAAACCCCCCGAACCCCTCGATTAGATTCCAGTCTGTAACTCACTCCCGGGTATCTGTTATTCTATATATAAACCCCCCGAACCCCTCGATTAGATTCCAGTCTGTAACTCACTCCCGGGTATCTGTTATTCTATATATAAACCCCCCCGAACCCCTCGATTAGATTCCAGTCTGTAACTCACTCCCGGGTATCTGTTATTCTATATATAAACCCCCCCGAACCCCTCGATTAGATTCCAGTCTGTAACTCACTCCCGGGTATCTGTTATTCTATATATAAACCCCCCGAACCCCTCGATTAGATTCCAGTCTGTAACTCACTCCCGGGTATCTGTTATTCTATATATAAACCCCCCGAACCCCTCGATTAGATTCCAGTCTGTAACTCACTCCCGGGTATCTGTTATTCTATATATAAACCCCCCGAACCCCTCGATTAGATTCCAGTCTGTAACTCACTCCCGGGTATCTGTTATTCTATATATAAACCTTCCCGAACCCCTCGATTAGATTCCAGTCTGTAACTCACCCCCGGGTATCTGTTATTCTATATATAAACCCCCCGAACCACTCGATTAGATTCCAGTCTGTAACTCACTCCCGGGTATCTGTTATTCTATATATAAACCCCCCAAACCCCTCGATTAGATTCCAGTCTGTAACTCACTCCCGGGTATCTGTTATTCTATATATAAACCACCCCGAACCCCTCGATTAGATTCCAGTGTGTAACTCACTCCCGGGTATCTGTTATTCTATATATAAACCCCCCCGAACCCCTCGATTAGATTCCAGTCTGTAACTCACTCCCGGGTATCTGTTATTCTATATATAAACCCCCCCGAACCCCTCGATTAGATTCCAGTCTGTAACTCACTCCCGGGTATCTGTTATTCTATATATAAACCCCCCGAACCCCTCGATTAGATTCCAGTCTGTAACTCACTCCCGGGTATCTGTTATTCTATATATAAACCCCCCGAACCCCTCGATTAGATTCCAGTCTGTAACTCACTCCCGGGTATCTGTTATTCTATATATAAACCCCCCGAACCTCTCGATTAGATTCCAGTCTGTAACTCACTCCCAGGTATCTGTTATTCTATATATAAACCCCCCGAACCCCTCGATTAGATTCCAGTCTGTAACTCACTCCCGGGTATCTGTTATTCTATATATAAACCCCCCGAACCCCTCGATTAGATTCCAGTCTGTAACTCACTCCCGGGTATCTGTTATTCTATATATAAACCCCCCGAACCCCTCGATTAGATTCCAGTCTGTAACTCACTCCCAGGTATCTGTTATTCTATGTATAAACCCCCTGAACCCCTCGATTAGATTCCAGTCTGTAACTCACTCCCGGGTATCTGTTATTCTATATATAAACCCCCCGAACCCCTCGATTAGATTCCAGTCTGTAACTCACTCCCGGGTATCTGTTATTCTATATATAAACCCCCCGAACCCCTCGATTAGATTCCAGTCTGTAACTCACTCCCGGGTATCTGTTATTCTATATATAAACCCCCCCGAACCCCTCGATTAGATTCCAGTCTGTAACTCACTCCCGGGTATCTGTTATTCTATATATAAACCCCCCCGAACCCCTCGATTAGATTCCAGTCTGTAACTCACTCCCGGGTATCTGTTATTCTATATATAAATCCCCCCGAACCCCTCGATCAGATTCCAGTCTGTAACTCACTCCCGGGTATCTGTTATTCTATATATAAACCACCCGAACCCCTCGATTAGATTCCAGTCTGTAACTCACTCCCGGGTATCTGTTATTCTATATATAAACCCCCTGAACCCCTCGATTAGATTCCAGTCTGTAACTCACTCCCGGGTATCTGTTATTCTATATATAAACCCCCCGAACCCCTCGATTAGATTCCAGTCTGTAACTCACTCCCGGGTATCTGTTATTCTATATATAAACACCCCGAATCCATCGATGAACTTGTAACCTCGGAAATGAGCTAAAAAGCTGAGATGGAACCTAGTGCCTAAATATATCAATGCCACCAACTGCTGGAAACTAAAATAAAACACAGTGGTTGTGGGAAGGTCCGGTTGGGGGGAGGTGATCACCCGGAATAGAAGCCTGCAGTTTAGGCCTAAAGATAAACAAACGTCTAAAAAAGGGACAGGATGTTGAGGACATGGTGCAGAATTACCGTGTGCTGAATTGGCCATTTAAACTGATCGGCGAAGGGGAAGGTGAAAGGTCACGTCCTGGACAAGAAATAGCAGTAGGCCATTCGGCCCATCGATCCTGCTCCCCCATTCAATCCGATCACGGCTGATCTTCTATTTCCAATCCCACCTTCCCGCCCCATCCCTCGAATCCCCCAGTGCCTGAAACTCCATCGATCTCAGTCTGGAATATACTCAATGTCGGAGCATCCACAGCTCTGTGAGGGGGAGAGAATTCCAAAGATTCACAACCCTCCGAGTGAAGAAATTTCTCCCCATCTCAGTCCGAAATGACCGATCCCTCATCCTGAGACTGTGACCCCCGTGTTCCAGACTCTCCAGCCGGGGAGTGGCGGGGGGGGGGGAACAACCTCTCGGCATCTACCCTGTCAAACCCCTCCCAGAATGTTATCCTGAGACTGTGACCCCCGTGTTCGAGACTCTCCAGCCGGGGAGTGGGGGGGGGGCGGGGGGGGAACAGCCTCTCGGCATCTACCCTGTCAAACCCCTCCCAGAATGTTATCCTGAGACTGTGACCCCCGTGTTCCAGACTCTCCAGCCGGGGAGTGGGGGGGGGGGGCGGGGGGGGAACAGCCTCTCGGCATCTACCCTGTCAAACCCCTCCCAGAATGTTATCCTGAGACTGTGACCCCCGTGTTCGAGACTCTCCAGCCGGGGAGTGGGGGGGTTAGGGGGAAAACAGCCTCTCAGTATCTACCCTGTCAAACCCCTCCCAGAATTTTATCCTGAGACTGTGACCCCCGTGTTCGAGACTCTCCAGCCGGGGAGTGGGGGGGTGTGGGGGGGAAAACAGCCTCTCAGTATCTACCCTGTCAAACCCCTCTCAGAATGTTATCCTGAGACTGTGACCCCCGTGTTCGAGACTCTCCAGCCGGGGAGTGGGGGGGTGTGGGGGGGAAAACAGCCTCTCAGTATCTACCCTGTCAAACCCCTCCCAGAATTTTATCCTGAGACTGTGACCCCCGTGTTCCAGACTCTCCAGCCGGGGAGTGGGGGGGTGTGGGGGGGAAACTGCCTCTCAGTATCTACCCTGTCAAACCCCTCCCAGAATTTTATCCTAAGACTGTGACCCCCGTGTTCCAGACTCTCCAGCCGGGGAGTGGGGGCGGGGAAACTGCCTCTCAGTATCTACCCTGTCAAACCCCTCCCAGAATTTTATCCTAAGACTGTGACCCCCGTGTTCCAGACTCTCCAGCCGGGGAGTGGGGGCGGGGAAACTGCCTCTCAGTATCTACCCTGTCAAACCCCTCCCAGAATTTTATCCTGAGACTGTGACCCCCGTGTTCGAGACTCTCCAGCTGGGGAGTGGGGGGGTGTGGGGGGGGGGAAACTGCCTCTCAGTATCTACCCTGTCAAACCCCTCCCAGAATTTTATCCTAAGACTGTGACCCCCGTGTTCCAGACTCTTCAGCCGGGGAGTGGGGGAGTGGGGGCGGGGAAACTGCCTCTCAGTATCTACCCTGTCAAACCCCTCTCAGAATGTTATACCATTCAATGTGATCACCTCTCATTCATCTGAACTCTAGTCATGGTTGGCCTACTTTTCCTGTTGTGTTTTTAATCCTTCAGGGAATGTAGGATTGTTGTGAATTATGAATTATTTCTCTAAATATTTACCATTGCTTATCCACTGACCTGTCTTTTAATAATAGTTTCCCAACCTACCTTAGTGAACTCCAACGCCAGACTGACCAATGCAAGACTTGAGCCAGGGTCATTTTGATGGGGTGATATAACTGCCCGGGTGCGATGGGCACCCTCTTGGTACAATATGACCCCCTGCCCCTGCAACACCAGAAATGGGTCCATAGCCACAAACCCACCATCCTCACCCCCATCTTTCAATTGTGTTGATTTCCCATCGCTCCACCATTGGCGGCCGTGCCTTCAGCTGCCTGGGGCCCTCAGCTCTGGAATTCCCTCCCTAAACCTCTCCTTCGCGCCTCTCTCTCCTCCTTTAAGACGCCCATTAAAACTCTCACCAAGCTTCTGCTCCCCTGTCCTCGATGAGAGCCCCCAACACCACCCACTCCCCAGTTTGGCACATTGTTCGACTACCCAGCACAGACCTAAATGGGCCGAATGGTCTGTTTCTGCGCTGTACCCTCGAAATCGGTGGTACTGATATAAATAACTCCCACCCCGGCGATCCCACCGGTGTCCCCCATTCGCTCAAACATTCCGGCAAGGACAGGAGCTCCACCCATTAATTAAACACAAAAGTCGAGCTTACCAATGCCACCCGAGGGTCTGCGAGTGGGAGGGAGGGGGGAGGGGGTGCGGAGGTGGGGTGGGTGCGGAGGGGGTGTTCACCCAGTGAGCAGTACTGACCCCTCCCCCTTTCCCCCCCCCACCCCCTCCCCTCTGTCCTGTCCACTGAGGAAATGGGCAGCATTTGCCTGGCCTCAGGGAAACGCAGGGCTCTGGGAAACAGTTCCAAACGGTGTCAACCCCAGGTTGCCCATTCCCGCCCGGAATAATGTGCTTCCCAATCAATCGCTCCCAACGCGTAGAAACACAGGAAGCCCGATCTGTTTTGTCCGGCTTGGTAGGCCTCTGGTCCCGTTCTCGTGGCAACCCAGCGAGTGCGCTGGCTGAACTGCTAAATATCACAAGGGTGAAGGGGTTGAATGCGTGTCTGTCCTTCTCTCTCAGCTGAAAGAAAATAATTTCACACAATCCTGCCTCGCAAAATATAAAGGAAGCAGAAAGTGAAATACAATTTGTTTTTGTAGTTCTCATTCTGTCAGGGGCAAAAAGATTTCATGAGTGAAGATTCAAGCTCGTCTCTCCCTCCCTCTCTCTCTTTCTGTCCTCTGATCAATGCACCAAATACACAACCCCCGGCCTACACACATTCACCCCTCCCACTGGTCTCCGACTCCGACGTTCTGTCGCCAGGGGGTCCTCCGAACTGCAGCACACAGGAACGCACAAGCAGGACGAGGCCGTTCAGCCCCACTCGAGCCTGCCCCACTGTTCAGTCAGATCGTTGGCTGATCTGTGTCTTAACTCCATCTCCGTACATTAGAGGGATAGATAGAGAGAGGGAGGGAAAAAGGGATGGAGAGAAGGATAGAAGGAGGGATGGAGAGAGGGATAGACAGAAGGAGAAAAGGAGAGAGGGACGGAGGGAAGGAGAGCGGGAGGAATAAAGACAGAGAGAGAGAGAGAGAATGAGCAAATGAACAGGGAGTCCTCTCAACAACGACTGGGTGCAAACCTCCATTCCACATTTCTTGTCAAGCTTCCTTCGAGTACAGATCACAGTGAGTGTGTAAATAGTTTATTACAGGCACTCGGCAGCTGTGAGCTTCAATCACACACCTGCGGCCCCTTCAGCAGAGATTTACATTTGGCCCAGTGACTTCAGTTTTCGTTTCATCTGCCTGCTTTCTGAAGGACTGAGTCTCGCAGGGGCAGGGGCAGGGGCAGGGGCAGGGTTCCCACTGAGAGGTGGAGGAGGGTGGGGGGAGGGAGGAGGGAGGGGGGTTGGGGAGGGAAGTGGGGGGGTGCACCCAGCCTTGTGAAATTGGATCCCTGGACGCTGCGCAGCCAGGAAACTCTGCAAGAGCACGACCAACAAAAGCCCCGAACTTGGGAGAATTCAGAGCAGGAAACCAAGGTCAGGTCATCCCCACCATCTCTTCCACCAGCCCTCTGGGACTGACGACGGTAACAAGCTTACCTCAAAATCACATCCTCATTTCAAATACCTCCATCTCCCTCAGCCCTCCCTATCTCTGTAACCTCCTCCAGTCCCGATAATCCTCCCTATCTCTGTAACCTCCTCCAGTCCCGATAATCCTCCCTATCTCTGTAACCTCCTCCAGTCCCTCACCCCTCCCTATCTCTGTAACCTCCTCCAGTCCCTATAATCTTCCCTATCTCTGAAACCTCCTCCAGTCCCTCACCCCTCCCTATCTCTGTAAACTCCTCCGGTCCCGATAATCCTCCCTATCTCTGTAACCTCCCCCAGTCTCTCACCGCTCCCTATCTCTGTAACCTCCTCCAGTCCCTCACCCCTCCCTATCTCTGTAACCTCCCCCAGTCTCTCACCGCTCCCTATCTCTGTAACCTCCTCCAGTCCCTCACCCCTCCCTATCTCTGTAACCTCCTCCAGTCCCTATAATCCTCCCTATCTCTGAAACCTCCTCCAGTCCCTCACCCCTCCCTATCTCTGTAACCTCCTCCAGTCCCTCACCCGTCCCTATCTCTGTAACCTCCTCCAGTCCCTCACCCCTCCCTATCTCTGTAACCTCCCCCAGTCGCTCACCGCTCCCTATCTCTGTAACCTCCTCCAGTCCCTCACCCCTCCCTATCTCTGTAACCTCCTCCAGTCCCTATAATCCTCGCTATCTCTGTAACCTCCTCCAGTCCCTCACCCCTCCCTATCTCTGTAACCTCCTCCAGTCCCTCACCCGTCCCTATCTCTGTAACCTCCTCCAGTCCCTCACCCCTCCCTATCTCTGTAACCTCCCCCAGTCTCTCACCGCTCCCTATCTCTGTAACCTCCTCCAGTCCCTCACCCCTCCCTATCTCTGTAACCTCCTCCAGTCCCTCACCCCTCCCTATCTCTGTAACCTCCTCCAGTCCCTATAATCCTCCCTATCTCTGAAACCTCCTCCAGTCCCTCACCCCTCCCTATCTCTGTAACCTCCCCCAGTCTCTCACTGCTCCCTATCTCTGTAACCTCCTCCAGTCCCTCACCCCTCCCTATTTCTGTAACCTCCTCCAGTCCCTATAATCCTCGCTATCTCTGTAACCTCCTCCAGTCCCTCACCCCTCCCTATCTCTGTAACCTCCTCCAGCCCCTACAACCCTCCCTATCTCTGTAACCTCCTCCAGTCTCTCACCGCTCCCTATCTCTGTAACCTCCTCCAGCCCCTATAATCCTCCCTATCTCTGTAACCTCCTCCAGTCCCTGCAACCCTCCCTATCTCTGTAACCTCCTCCAGTCCCTCACACCTCCCTATCTCTGTAACCTCCTCCAGTCCCTCACCGCTCCCTATCTCTGAAACCTCCTCCAGTCCCTACAATCCTCCCTATCTCTGTAACCTCCTTCAGTCCCTCACCGCTCCCTATCTCTGTAACCTCCTCCAGTCCCTACAATCCTCCCTTTCTCTGTAACCTCCTCCAGTCCCTCACCGCTCCCTATCTCTGAAACCTCCTCCAGTCCCTACAATCCTCCCTATCTCTGTAACCTCCTTCAGTCCCTCACCCCTCCCTATCTCTGAAACCTCCTCCAGTCCCTACAATCCTCCCTTTCTCTGTAACCTCCTCCAGTCCCTCACCGCTCCCTATCTCTGTATCCTCCTCCAGTCCCTATAATCCTCCCTATCTCTGAAACCTCCTCCAGTCCCTCACCCCTCCCTATCTCTGTAACCTCCTCCAGCCCCTACAACCCTCCCTATCTCTGTAACCTCCTCCAGTCTCTCACCGCTCCCTATCTCTGTAACCTCCTCCAGCCCCTATAATCCTCCCTATCTCTGTAACCTCCTCCAGTCCCTGCAACCCTCCCTATCTCTGTAACCTCCTCCAGTCCCTCACACCTCCCTATCTCTGTAACCTCCTCCAGTCCCTCACCGCTCCCTATCTCTGAAACCTCCTCCAGTCCCTACAATCCTCCCTATCTCTGTAACCTTCTTCAGTCCCTCACCGCTCCCTATCTCTGTAACCTCCTCCAGTCCCTCACCCCTCCCTATCTCTGAAACCTCCTCCAGTCCCTACAATCCTCCCTTTCTCTGTAACCTCCTCCAGTCCCTCACCGCTCCCTATCTCTGTAACCTCCTCCAGTCCCTATAATCCTCCCTATCTCTGAAACCTCCTCCAGTCCCTGCAACCCTCCCTATCTCTGTAACCTCCTCCAGTCCCTCACTGCTCCCTATCTCTGTAACCTCCTCCAGTCCCTATAATCCTCCCTATCTCTGAAACCTCCTCCAGTCCCTGCAACCCTCCCTATCTCTGTAACCTCCTCCAGTCCCTACAACCCTCCCTATCTCTGTAACCTCCTCCAGTCCCTACAACCCTCTCTATCTCTGTAACCTCCTCCAGCCCCCGGCAACCCTTCAAGACCTCCAGGAGTATACTCTGTATCTAACCCCTGTTTTTTTTTTTTCGTTTTTTTTTTTATACAGTGTAGAGGGAGCTTTACTCTGTATCTAACCCCTTTACTGTACCTGTCCTGGGAGTGTTTGATAGGGACAGTGTAGAGGGAGCTTTACTCTGTATCTAACCCCCGTACTGTACCTGTCCTGGGAGTGTTTGATGGGGACAGTGTAGAGGGAGCTTTACTCTGTATCTAACCCCCGTACTGTACCTGTCCTGGGAGTGTTTGATGGGGACAGTGTAGAGGGAGCTTTACTCAGTATCTAACCCCCGTGCTGTACCTGTCCTGGGAGTGTTTGATGGGGACAGTGTAGAGGGAGCTTTACTCTGTATCTAACCCCGTACTGTACCTGTCCTGGGAGTGTTTGATGGGGACAGTGTAGAGGGAGCTTTACTCTGTATCTAACCCCCGTGCTGTACCTGTCCTGGGGAGTGTTTGATGGGGACAGTGTAGAGGGAGCTTTACTCTGTATCTAACCCCCGTACTGTACCTGTCCTGGGAGTGTTTGATGGGGACAGTGTAGAGGGAGCTTTACTCTGTATCTAACCCCCGTGCTGTACCTGTCCTGGGGAGTGTTTGATGGGGACAGTGTAGAGGGAGCTTTACTCTGTATCTAACCCCCGTGCTGTACCTGTCCTGGGGAGTGTTTGATGGGGACAGTGTAGAGGGAGCTTTACTCTGTATCTAACCCCCGTACTGTACCTGTCCTGGGAGTGTTTGATGGGGACAGTGTAGAGGGAGCTTTACTCTGTATCTAACCCCCGTACTGTACCTGTCCTGGGGAGTGTTTGATGGGGGACAGTGTAGAGGGAGCTTTACTCTGTATCTAACCCCCGTACTGTACCTGTCCTGGGGAGTGTTTGATGGGGACAGTGTAGAGGGAGCTTTACTCTATCTAACCCCCGTACTGTACCTGTCCTGGGAGTGTTTGATGATCGATCGATTAGTTACTTACAGTTGATGGACACTGCAGTTGTAGAAGACAAAGTAGGTCACAGCGAACAGTTTATTCGTTTCCTTTGACTTCAAGTGGAGTTTGATGACATGTTTGTCCCCTGCAAGAGAGCATCACCAATAACAACATTAGAACAATAAGGTACTTGGATCTTTCAGCAGTGTTGATTATAATAGACCAAGGGTGAATATGGACTCTTGGGTCAAGGGCGAATATGGACCCTTGGGTCAAGGGTGAATATGGAGCCTCTGGGTCAAGGGTGAATATGGAGCCTCTGGGTCAAGGGTGAATATGGACCATTGGGTCAAGGGTGAATATGGAGCCTCTGGGTCAAGGGTGAATATGGAGCCTCTGGGTCAAGGGTGAATATGGACCCTTGGGTCAAGGGTGAATATGGAGCCTCTGGGTCAAGGGTGAATATGGAGCCTCTGGGTCAAGGGTGAATATGGACCCTTGGGTCAAGGGTGAATATGGAGCCTCTGGGTCAAGGGTGAATATGGAGCCTCTGGGTCAATGGTGAGTATGGAGCCTCTGGGTCAAGGGTGAATATGGACCCTTGGGTCAAGGGTGAATATGGAGCCTCTGGGTCAAGGGTGAATATGGAGCCTCTGGGTCAATGGTGAATATGGAGCCTCTGGGTCAAGGGTGAATATGGAGCCTCTGGGTCAAGGGTGAATATGGACCCTTGGGTCAAGGGTGAATATGGACCCTTGGGTCAAGGGTGAATATGGAGCCTCTGGGTCAAGGGTGAATATGGAGCCTCTGGGTCAAGGGTGAATATGGAGCCTCTGGGTCAAGGGTGAATATGGACCCTTGGGTCAAGGGTGAATATGGAGCCTCTGGGTCAATGGTGAATATGGAGCCTCTGGGTCAAGGGTGAATATGGACCCTTGGGTCAAGGGTGAATATGGAGCCTCTGGGTCAAGGGTGAATATGGAGCCTCTGGGTCAAAGGCAAATGCCAGTCCATTAAAGACCTCCTGTGGCATTGCTCCCAGATATCATGGAGCTAGTTTCCTGCAACACATTGCAATGCCAAGCAGCGCATCACAGCCAATCAAGTTTCTTCAGAACGGCTTCCTATTGTGGCAGCCAGTGTGTGCACAGTAAGATCCCACAAAGATCAATGCACTAAATGACCCAGATCACCTGTCAATTTCATTTTAAAAGGATAGTGTTGGTTGAGGGAAAAATATTCGCCCCAGGAAAAACTCCCCAAACTCATTCTCCCCCACCCCGACTCTTCATCCAATAGCAGCTGTGGTATGGGGTCTCAATCTGAAAGATAGCAGCACTGACAGTGCGGCACTCCCTCAGTACTGACCCTCCGACAGTGCGGCGCTACCTCAGTACTGACCCTCCGACAGTGCGGCGCTCCCTCAGTACTGACCCTCCGACAGTGCGGCGCTCCCTCAGTACTGACCCTCCGACAGTGCGGTGCTCCCTCAGTACTGACCCTCCGATAGTGCGGTGCTCCCTCAGTACTGACCCTCCGACAGTGCGGTGCTCCCTCAGTACTGACTCTCCGATAGTGCGGCGCTCCCTCAGTACTGACCCTCCGACAGTGCGGCACTCCCTCAGTACTGACCCTCCGACAGTGCGGCACTCCCTCAGTACTGACCCTCCGACAGTGCGGCACTCCCTCAGTACTGACCCTCCGACAGTGCAGCACTCCCTCAGTACTGACCCTTTGACAGCGCGGCGTTCCCTCAGTACTGACCCTCCGACAGTGCGGCACTCCCTCAGTACTGGCACCGGGGCAATATTGAGCCTGGATTAAGGAGCTCGAAACCAAACGCCTGAAATGCATCCCGGCTAAAGGTTATACAATGCGAGATCTACATCACACTGATTAACTGGTGCGAAGGAGATTCGAGAAGAACAAGCCACTCCTACCGTATCCATTGGTGATCAAAGGGATCTTTTTCAGCGAGGGGGAAACACAGTGTATTTCATTTCCCTCAATCACAGCCTCACTCTCTGAGATATCCTCAAAAGAACAGGTCACTCCTCCGGAAAGATCCGGAACATACCTGGCACGTAGTCTGAGCTACAAGAAAAATTATTCATGATTATTTTCAGCGCAATAGAGCACTGATATATCCCACACCCCTCACTGTAACACTGATATATCCCACACCCCTCACTGTAACACTCTGATAAATCCCACACCCCTCACTGTAACACTCTGATATATCCCACACCCCTCACTGTAACACAGTGAGAGATCCCACACCCCTCACTGTAACACTCTGATATATCCCACACCCCTCACTGTAACACTCTGATATATCCCACACCCCTCACTGTAACACAGTGATATATCCCACACCCCTCACTGTAACACTCTGATATATCCCACACCCCTCACTGTAACACTCTGATATATCCCACACCCCTCACTGTAACACTGATATATCCCACACCCCTCACTGTAACACTCTGATATATCCCACACCCCTCACTGTAACACTCTGATATATCCCACACCCCTCACTGTAACACTGATATATCCCACACCCCTCACTGTAACACTCTGATATATCCCACACCCCTCACTGTAACACTCTGATATATCCCACACCCCTCACTGTAACACTCTGATATATCCCACACCCCTCACTGTAACACTCTGATATATCCCACACCCCTCACTGTAACACTGTGATATATCCCACACCCCTCACTGTAACACTGTGATATATCCCACACTCCTCACTGTAACACTCTGATATATCCCACACCCCTCACTGTAACACTCTGATATACCCCACACCCCTCACTGTAACACTCTGATATATCCCACACCCCTCACTGTAACACTCTGATAAATCCCACACCCCTCACTGTAACACTGATATATCCCACACCCCTCACTGTAACACAGTGATATATCCCACACCCCTCACTGTAACACTCTGATATATCCCACACCCCTCACTGTAACACTGATATATCCCACACCCCTCACTGTAACACTCTGATATACCCCACACCCCTCACTGTAACACTGATATATCCCACACCCCTCACTGTAACACACTGATATATCCCACACCCCTCACTGTAACACACTGATATATCCCACACCCCTCACTGTAACACTCTGATATATCCCACACCCCTCACTGTAACACTCTGATATATCCCACACCCCTCACTGTAACACTCTGATATACCCCACACCCCTCACTGTAACACTGATATATCCCACACCCCTCACTGTAACACACTGATATATCCCACACCCCTCACTGTAACACACTGATATATCCCACACCCCTCACTGTAACACAGTGATATATCCCACACCCCTCACTGTAACACAGTGATATATCCCACACCCCTCACTGTAACACTCTGATATATCCCACACCCCTCACTGTAACACAGTGATATATCCCACATCCCTCACTGTAACACTCTGATATATCCCACACGCCTCACTGTAACACTCTGATATACCCCACACCCCTCACTGTAACACACTGATATACCCCACACCCCTCACTGTAACACTCTGATATATCCCACACCCCTCACTGTAACACTCTGATATATCCCACACCCCTCACTGTAACACTCTGATATATCCCACACCCCTCACTGTAACACTCTGATATATCCCACACCCCTCACTGTAACACTCTGATATATCCCACACCCCTCACTGTAACACTCTGATATATCCCACACCCCTCACTGTAACACTCTGATATATCCCACACCCCTCACTGTAACACACTGATATATCCCACACCCCTCACTGTAACACAGTGATATATCCCACACCCCTCACTGTAACACTCTGATATATCCCACACCCCTCACTGTAACACAGTGATATATCCCACAACCCTCACTGTAACACTCTGATATATCCCACACCCCTCACTGTAACACTCTGATATATCCCACACCCCTCACTGTAACACTCTGATATATCCCACACCCCTCACTGTAACACTCTGATAAATCCCACACCCCTCACTGTAACACACTGATATATCCCACACCCCTCACTGTAACACTCTGATAAATCCCACACCCCTCACTGTAACACTCTGATAAATCCCACACCCCTCACTGTAACACTCTGATATATCCCACACCCCTCACTGTAACACACTGATATATCCCATACCCCTCACTGTAACACTCTGATATATCCCACACCCCTCATTGTAACACTCTGATATATCCCACACCCCTCACTGTAACAGTCTGATATATCCCACACCCCTCACTGTAACACACTGATATATCCCACACCCCTCACTGTAACACACTGATATATCCCATACCCCTCACTGTAAAACTCTGATATACTCCACACCCCTCACTGTAACACTCTGATATATCCCACACCCCTAACTGTAACACTCTGATATACCCCTCACTGTAACACTCTGATATACCCCACACCCCTCACTGTAACACTCTGATATACCCCACACCCCTCACTGTAACACTCTGATATATCCCACACCCCTCACTGTAACACACTGATATATCCCACACCCCTCACTGTAACACACTGATATATCCCACACCCCTCACTGTAACACTCTGATATATCCCACACCCCTCACTGTAACACGCTGATATATCCCACACCCCTCACTGTAACATAGAACATAGAACATTACAGTGCAGTACAGGCCCTTCGGCCCTCGATGTTGCGCCGACCTGTGAAACCATCTGACCTACACTATTCCATTTTCATCCATATGTCTATCCAATGACCACTTAAATGCCCTTAAAGTTGGCGAGTCTACTACTGTTGCAGGCAGGGCGTTCCACGCCCCTACTACTCTCTGAGTAAAGAAACTACCTCTGACATCTGTCCTATATCTATCACCCCTCAACTTAAAGCTATGCCCCCTCGTATTTGCCATCATCATCCGAGGAAAAAGACTCTCACTATCCACCCTATCTAACCCTCTGATTATCTTATATGTCTCTATTAAGTCACCTCTCCTCCTCCTTCTCTCCAATGAAAACAACCTCAAGTCCATCAGCCTTTCCTCGTAAGACCTTCCCTCCATACCAGGCAACATCCTAGTAAATCTCCTCTGCACCCTTTCCATAGCTTCCACATCCTTCCTATAATGCGGTGACCATAACTGCACGCAATACTCCAGGTGCGGTCTCACCAAAGTTTTGTACAGCTGCAGCATGACCTCGTGGCTCCGAAACTCGATCCCCCTACTAATAAAAGCTAACACACCATATGCCTTCTTAACAGCCCTATTAACCTGGGTAGCAACTTTCAGGGATTTATGTACCTGGACACCAAGATCTCTCTGTTCATCTACACTACCAAGAATCTTCCCATTAGCCCAGTACTCTGCATTTCTGTTACTCCTTCCAAAGTGAATCACCTCACACTTTTCCGCATTAAACTCCATTTGCCATCTCTCAGCCCAGCTCTGCAGCCTATCTATGTCCCTCTGTACCCTACAACATCCTTCGGCACTATCCACAACTCCACCGACCTTAGTGTCATCCGCAAATTTACTAACCCACCCTTCTACACCCTCTTCCAGGTCATTTATAAAAATGACAAACAGCAGTGGCCCCAAAACAGATCCTTGCGGTACACCACTAGTAACTAAACTCCAGGATGAACATTTACCATCAACCACCACCCTCTGTCTTCTTTCAGCTAGCCAATTTCTGATCCAAAGCTCTAAATCACCTTCAACCCCATACTTCCGTATTTTCTGCAATAGCCTACCATGGGGAACCTTATCAAACGCCTTACTGAAATCCATATACACCACATCCACTGCTTTACCCTCATCCACCTGTTTGGTCACCTTCTCGAAAAACTCAATAAGGTTTGTGAGGCACGACCTACCTTTCACAAAACCGTGCTGACTATCTCTAATGTACTTATTCTTTTCAAGATGATTATAAATCCTATCTCTTATAACCTTTTCCAACATTTTACCCACAACCGAAGTAAGGCTCACAGGTCTATAATTACCAGGGCTGTCTCTACTCCCCTTCTTGAACAAGGGGACAACATTTGCTATCCTCCAGTCTTCCGGCACTATTCCTGTCGACAATGACGACATAAAGATCAAGGACAAAGGCTCTGCAATCTCCTCCCTAGCTTCCCAGAGAATCCTAGGATAAATCCCATCTGGCCCAGGGGATTTATCTATTTTCACACTTTCCAAAATTGCTAACACCTCCTCCTTGTGAACCTCAATCCCATCTAGCCTCGTAGCCTGAATCTCAGTATTCTCAACAACATTTTCTTTCGCTACAGTAAATACTGACGCAAAATATTCATTTAACACTTCCCCTATCTCCTCTGATTCCACACACAACTTCCCACTACTATCCTTGATTGGCCCTAATCTAACTCTAGTCATTCTTTTATTCCTGATATACCTATAGAAAGCCTTAGGGTTTTCCCTGATCCTATCCGCCAATGACTTCTCGTGTCCTCTCCTTGCTCTTCTTTGCTCTCCCTTTAGATCCTTCCTGGCTAGCTTGTAACTCTCAAGCACCCTAACTGAGCCTTCACGTCTCATCCTAACATAAGCCTTCTTCTTCCTCTTGACAAGCGCTTCAACTTCTTTAGTAAATCACGGCTCCCTCGCACAACAACTTCCTCCCTGCCTGACAGGTACATACTTATCAAGGACACGCATTAGCTGCTCCTTGAATAAGCTCCACATTTCAATTGTGCCCATCCCCTGCAGTTTCCTTCCCCATCCTACGCATCCTAAATCTTGCCTAATTGCATCATAATTTCCTTTCCCCCAGCTATAATTCTTGCCTTGCGGTATATACCTGTCCCTGCCCATCGCTAAGGTAAACCTAACCGAATTGTGATCACTATCACCAAAGTGCTCACCAACTTCTAAATCTAACACCTGGCCGGGTTCATTACCCAGTACCAAATCCAATGTGGCATCGCCCCTGGTTGGCCTGTCTACATACTGTGTCAGAAAACCCTCCTGCACACACTGGACAAAAACTGACCCATCTAAAGTACTCGAACTATAGTATTTCCAGTCAATATTTGGAAAGTTAAAGTCCCCCATAACCACTACCCTGTTACTCTCGCTCCTGTCGAGAATCATCTTCGCTATCCTTTCCTCGACATCTCTGGCACTATTCGGAGGTCTATAGAAGACTCCCAACAGGGTGACCTCTCCTCTCCTGTTTCTAACCTCGGCCCATACTACCTCAGTAGACGAGTCCTCAAACGTCCTTTCTGCTGCTGTAATACCATCCTTGATTAAAAATGCCACACGCCCCCCTCTTTTACCATATTCTCTGTTCTTACTGAAACATCTAAATCCCGGAACCTGCAACATCCCCTCACTGTAACACTCTGATATGTCCCACACCCCTCAATGGAACACTCTGATATACCCCACACCCCTCACTGTAACACACTGATATATCCCACACCCCTCACTGTAACACACTGATATACCCCACACCCCTCACTGTAACACTCTGATATATCCCACACCCCTCACTGTAACACACTGATATACCCCACACCCCTCACTGTAACACTCTGATATATCCCACACCCCTCACTGTGACACACTGATATACCCCACACCCCTCACTGTAACACTCTGATATATCCCACACCCCTCACTGGAACACTCTGATATATCCCACACCCCTCACTGTAACACACTGATATACCCCACACCCCTCACTGTCACACACTGATATACCCCACACCCCTCACTGTAACACTCTGATATATCCCACACCCCTCACTGTAACACTCTGATATATCCCACACCCCTCACTGTAACACTCTGATATATCCCACACCCCTCACTGGAACACTCTGATATACCCCACACCCCTCACTGTAACACACTGATATATCCCACACCCCTCACTGTAACACTCTGATATATCCCACACCCCTCACTGGAACACTCTGATATACCCCACACCCCTCACTGTAACACACTGATATATCCCACACCCCTCACTGTAACACTCTGATATATCCCACACCCCTCACTGTAACACACTGATATATCCCACACCCCTCACTGTAACACACTGATATATCCCACACACCTCACTGCAACACACTGATATATCCCACACCCCTCACTGTAACACACTGATATATCCCACACCCCTCACTGTAACACACTGATATATCCCACACCCCTCACTGTAACACTCTGATATATCACACACCCCTCACTGTAACACTCTGATATTTCACACACCCCTCACTGTAACACACTGATATATCCCACACCCCTCACTGTAACACTGATATATCCCACACCCCTCACTGTAACACTCTGATATTTCACACACCCCTCACTGTAACACTCTGATATTTCACACACCCCTCACTGTAACACTGTGATATATCCCACACCCCTCACTGTAACACTCTGATATATCCCACACCCCTCACTGTAACACACTGATATATCCCACACCCCTCACTGTAACACTGATATATCCCACACCCCTCACTGTAACACTGATATATCCCACACCCCTCACTGTAACACTGATATATCCCACACCCCTCACTGTAACACTCTGATATTTCACACACCCCTCACTGTAACACTCTGATATTTCACACACCCCTCACTGTAACACTGATATATCCCACACCCCTCACTGTAACACTCTGATATTTCACACACCCCTCACTGTAACACTCTGATATATCCCACACCCCTCACTGTAACACACTGATATATCCCACACCCCTCACTGTAACACTCTGATATACCCCACACCCCTCACTGTAACACTCTGATATACCCCACACCCCTCACTGTAACACTCTGATGTATCCCACACCCCTCACTGTAACACACTGATATATCCCACACCCCTCACTGTAACACTCTGATATATCCCACACCCCTCACTGTAACACTCTGATATATCCCACACCCCTCACTGTAACACTCTGATATATCCCACACCCCTCACTGTAACACTGATATATCCCACACCCCTCACTGTAACACTCTGATATATCCCACACTCCTCACTGTAACACTCTGATATATCCCACACCCCTCACTGTAACACTGATATATCCCACACCCTTCATTGTAACACACTGATATATCCCACACCCCTCACTGTAACACTCTGATATATCCCACACCCCTCACTGTAACACTCTGATATATCCCACACCCCTCACTGTAACACTGATATATCCCACACCCCTCACTGTAACACTCTGATATATCCCACACTCCTCACTGTAACACTCTGATATATCCCACACCCCTCACTGTAACACTGATATATCCCACACCCTTCATTGTAACACACTGATATATCCCACACCCCTCACTGTAACACTGATATATCCCACACCCCTCACTGTAACACTCTGATATATCCCACACCCCTCACTGTAACACTGATATATCACACACCCCTCACTGTAACACTCTGATATATCCCACACTCCTCACTGTAACACTCTGATATATCCCACACCCCTCACTGTAACACTCTGATATATCCCACACCCCTCACTGTAACACTCTGATATATCCCACACCCCTCACTGTAACACACTGATATATCCCAAACACCTCACTGTAACACACTGATATATCCCACACCCCTCACTGTAACACTCTGATATATCCCACACCCCTCACTGTAACACTCTGATATATCCCACACCCCTCACTGTAACACTCTGATATACCCCACATCCCTCACTGTAACACTCTGATATATCCCACAACCCTGCACAGTATCCTGCAGTGTATAAGGTGCGCACTTCAAATCAACAGGCCTAGAATTGAACCCAAGGCCCTCCTGCTTTGAATGGTGCAGGATCCCAATCATGGACTGTCTACATCTCTCAGGGTCATGGTTCCCCCATTTTCCCACTTTGTCTCAAGACACTGGGTACATTTCTCTAGATCCTGGTCAGACATTGATACCTGTCCAAGTGACAATGCTTCATTGCCACATGGTCAAAGATACAGGCAACAGGCAGTGATTGGGATAAACTGTGATGCCCCTGACAGCTGAATATACAGCCCTTACACATCGTCTGCGATGAGCTGCAACACTTCCCCCCAGCCCAGTCTCATTTACCAAGGAGCAGCCGAAGTTCTAACAGTGGCTCAGGGGTGGGTGCAGATACTGACCGGTACATCGGGCATCATCACGGAGAGGTTGTTGGGACGGACGGTCAACTGGACACAGCGGTTAGATTCAGTGGCGAAACGTTGTGGCTCATTGGCTCGGTTACACTCGCTCCGCTGGGTGCACCTGGATGGTGGGGAGGGAGACAGACAAACAAAAACAACAGCTCAATCCAACACAGTTCACTATACAGGATCAAATCCAATACAATTCACTATACAGGATCAAATCCAATACAATTCACTATACAGGATCAAATCAAATACAATTCACTATACAGGATCAAATCAAATACAATTCACTATACAGGATCAAATCCAATACAATTCACTATACAGGATCAAATCAAATACAATTCACTATACAGGATCAAATCCAATACAATTCACTATACAGGATCAAATCAAATACAATTCACTATACAGGATCAAATCAAATACAATTCACTATACAGGATCAAATCAAATACAATTCACTATACAGGATCAAATCAAATACAATTCACTATACAGGATCAAAACCAATACAATTCACTATCCAGGATCAAATCAAATACAATTCACTATACACGATCAAATCAAATACAATTCACTATACAGGATCAAATCAAATACAATTCACTATACAGGATCAAATCAAATACAATTCACTATACAGGATCAAATCAAATACAATTCACTATACAGGATCAAATCAAATACAATTCACTATACAGGATCAAATCAAATACAATTCACTACCCAGGATCAAATCAAATACAATTCACTATCCAGGATCAAATCAAATACAATTCACTATACAGGATCAAATCAAATACAATTCACTACACAGGATCAAATCAAATACAATTCACTATACAGGATCAAATCAAATACAATTCACTACCCAGGATCAAATCAAATACAATTCACTATCCAGGATCAAATCAAATACAATTCACTATACAGGATCAAATCCAATACAATTCACTATACAGGATCAAATCAAATACAATTCACTACACAGGATCAAATCAAATACAATTCACTACACAGGATCAAATCCAATACAATTCACTATACAGGATCAAATCAAATACAATTCACTGTACAGGATCAAATCAAATACAATTCACTATCCAGGATCAAATCAAATACAATTCACTATCCAGGATCAAATCAAATACAATTCACTATACAGGATCAAATCAAATACAATTCACTATACAGGATCAAATCAAATACAATTCACTATACAGGATCAAATCAAATACAATTCACTACCCAGGATCAAATCAAATACAATTCACTATCCAGGATCAAATCAAATACAATTCACTATACAGGATCAAATCCAATACAATTCACTATACAGGATCAAATCAAATACAATTCACTACACAGGATCAAATCAAATACAATTCACTACACAGGATCAAATCCAATACAATTCACTATACAGGATCAAATCCAATACAATTCACTACACAGGATCAAATCAAATACAATTCACTACACAGGATCAAATCCAATACAATTCACTATACAGGATCAAATCAAATACAATTCACTACACAGGATCAAATCAAATACAATTCACTACACAGGATCAAATCAAATACAATTCACTATACAGGATCAAATCCAATACAATTCACTATACAGGATCAAATCAAATACAATTCACTATACAGGATCAAATCCAATACAATTCACTATACAGGATCAAATCAAATACAATTCACCACACAGGATCAAATCCAATACAATTCACTACACAGGATCAAATCAAATACAATTCACGATACAGGATCAAATCAAATACAATTCACTATACAGGATCAAATCCAATACAATTCACTATGCAGGATCAAATCAAATACAATTCACGATACAGGATCAAATCCAATACAATTCACGATACAGGATCAAATCAAATACAATTCACTATACAGGATCAAATCAAATACAATTCACTACACAGGATCAAATCAAATACAATTCACTATACAGGATCAAATCCAATACAATTCACTATACAGGATCAAATCCAATACAATTCACTATACAGGATCAAATCAAATACAATTCACTATACAGGATCAAATCAAATACAATTCACTATACAGGATCAAATCAAATACAATTCACTATACAGGATCAAATCAAATACAATTCACTATACAGGATCAAATCCAATACAATTCACTATACTGGATCAAATCCAATACAATTCACTATACAGGATCAAATCAAATACAATTCACTGTACAGGATCAAATCCAATACAATTCACTATACAGGATCAAATCCAATACAATTCACTACACAGGATCAAATCCAATACAATTCACTACACAGGATCAAATCCAATACAATTCACTACACAGGATCAAATCAAATACAATTCACTATACAGGATCAAATCAAATACAATTCACTATACAGGATCAAATCAAATACAATTCACTACACAGGATCAAATCAAATACAATTCACTACACAGGGTCAAATCAAATACAATTCACTATACAGGATCAAATCAAATACAATTCACTACACAGGATCAAATCAAATACAATTCACTATACAGGATCAAATCCAATACAATTCACTATACAGGATCAAATCAAATACAATTCACTATACAGGATCAAATCAAATACAATTCACTGTACAGGATCAAATCAAATACAATTCACTATACAGGATCAAATCCAATACAATTCACTATACAGGATCAAATCAAATACAATTCACTATACAGGATCAAATCAAATACAATTCACTACACAGGATCAAATCAAATACAATTCACTATCCAGGATCAAATCAAATACAGTTCACTATACAGGATCAAATCAAATACAATTCACTATCCAGGATCAAATCAAATACAATTCACTATCCAGGATCAAATCAAATACAGTTCACTATACAGGATCAAATCAAATACAATTCACTATACAGGATCAAATCAAATACAATTCACTATCCAGGATCAAATCAAATACAGTTCACTATACAGGATCAAATCAAATACAATTCACTATACAGGATCAAATCCAATACAATTCACTATACAGGATCAAATCAAATACAATTCACTATACAGGATCAAATCAAATACAATTCACTACACAGGATCAAATCAAATACAATTCACTACACAGGATCAAATCAAATACAATTCACTATCCAGGATCAAATCAAATACAATTCACTACACAGGATCAAATCAAATACAATTCACTATACAGGATCAAATCAAATACAATTCACTACACAGGATCAAATCAAATACAATTCACTATACAGGATCAAATCCAATACAATTCACTATACAGGATCAAATCCAATACAATTCACTACACAGGATCAAATCAAATACAATTCACTATACAGGATCAAATCAAATACAATTCACTACACAGGATCAAATCAAATACAATTCACTACACAGGATCAAATCAAATACAATTCACTATACAGGATCAAATCAAATACAATTCACTATACAGGATCAAATCCAATACAATTCACTATACAGGATCAAATCCAATACAATTCACTACACAGGATCAAATCAAATACAATTCACTATACAGGATCAAATCAAATACAATTCACTACACAGGATCAAATCAAATACAATTCACTACACAGGATCAAATCAAATACAATTCACTATACAGGATCAAATCCAATACAATTCACTATACAGGATCAAATCAAATACAATTCACTACACAGGATCAAATCAAATACAATTCACTACACAGGATCAAATCAAATACAATTCACTATACAGGATCAAATCCAATACAATTCACTATACAGGATCAAATCCAATACAATTCACTATACAGGATCAAATCAAATACAATTCACTACACAGGATCAAATCAAATACAATTCACTATACAGGATCAAATCAAATACAATTCACTATACAGGATCAAATCCAATACAATTCACTCTGCAGGATCAAATCAAATACAATTCACTATACAGGATCAAATCAAATACAATTCACTACACAGGATCAAATCAAATACAATTCACTATACAGGATCAAATCAAATACAATTCACTATACAGGATCAAATCAAATACAGTTCACTACACAGGATCAAATCAAATACAATTCACTATACAGGATCAAATCCAATACAATTCACTACACAGGATCAAATCAAATACAATTCACTATACAGGATCAAATCAAATACAATTCACTACACAGGATCAAATCAAATACAATTCACTATACAGGATCAAATCAAATACAATTCACTATACAGGATCAAATCAAATACAATTCACTATACAGGATCAAATCCAATACAATTCACTATACAGGATCAAATCAAATACAATTCACTATACAGGATCAAATCAAATACAATTCACTATACAGGATTAAATCCAATACAATTCACTATACAGGATCAAATCCAATACAATTCACTATACAGGATCAAATCAAATACAATTCACTATACAGGATCAAATCAAATACAATTCACTACACAGGATCAAATCAAATACAATTCACTATCCAGGATCAAATCAAATACAGTTCACTATACAGGATCAAATCAAATACAATTCACTATCCAGGATCAAATCAAATACAATTCACTATCCAGGATCAAATCAAATACAGTTCACTATACAGGATCAAATCAAATACAATTCACTATACAGGATCAAATCAAATACAATTCACTATCCAGGATCAAATCAAATACAGTTCACTATACAGGATCAAATCAAATACAATTCACTATACAGGATCAAATCCAATACAATTCACTATACAGGATCAAATCAAATACAATTCACTATACAGGATCAAATCAAATACAATTCACTACACAGGATCAAATCAAATACAATTCACTACACAGGATCAAATCAAATACAATTCACTATCCAGGATCAAATCAAATACAGTTCACTATACAGGATCAAATCAAATACAATTCACTATCCAGGATCAAATCAAATACAATTCACTATACAGGATCAAATCCAATACAATTCACTATACAGGATCAAATCAAATACAATTCACTATACAGGATCAAATCCAATACAATTCACTATACAGGATCAAATCAAATACAATTCACTATACAGGATCAAATCAAATACAATTCACTACACAGGATCAAATCAAATACAATTCACTACACAGGATCAAATCAAATACAATTCACTATACAGGATCAAATCAAATACAATTCACTACACAGGATCAAATCAAATACAATTCACTACACAGGATCAAATCCAATACAATTCACTACACAGGATCAAATCAAATACAATTCACTATACAGGATCAAATCAAATACAATTCACTACACAGGATCAAATCCAATACAATTCACTATACAGGATCAAATACAATACAATTCACTATACAGGATCAAATCCAATACAATTCACTACACAGGATCAAATCAAATACAATTCACTATACAGGATCAAATCAAATACAATTCACTATACAGGATCAAATCAAATACAATTCACTATACAGGATCAAATCAAATACAATTCACTATACAGGATCAAATCAAATACAATTCACTATACAGGATCAAATCCAATACAATTCACTACACAGGATCAAATCCAATACAATTCACGAAACATGATCAAATCAAATACAATTCACTATACAGGATCAAATCCAATACAATTCACTATACAGGATCAAATCCAATACAATTCACTATACAGAATCAAATCCAATACAATCCATACACGGGGCCAGAGTCAGCAGTATGTATTTTGGTGTGTTATCAGGCAGCTTCAGAGACAGGCGCAGAGAGTGGCAGAAAGAGACTGCGACAAGCAGAGACAGTGCCCGGCAGAGACAGAGAGAGCGCCAGGCAGGGACAGAGAGAGCGCCAGGCAGGGACAGAGAGAGCTCCAGGCAGGGACAGAGAGAGCTCCAGGCAGAGACCGAGAGAGCGGCAGACAGAGACAGAGAGAGCGCCAGGCAGAGACAGAGAGAGCGCCAGGCAGAGACAGAGAGCGCGACAGGCAGAGACAGAGAGAGTGACAGATCGAGCGCCAGACAGAGACAGAGAGAGCGCCAGGCAGAGACAGAGACCGCGACAGGCAGAGACAGAGAGAGCGCCAGGCAGAGACAGAGAGAGCGCCAGACAGAGACAGAGACCGCGACAGGCAGAGACAGAGAGAGCGCCAGGCAGAGACAGAGAGAGCGCCAGGCAGGGACAGAGAGAGCGCCAGGCAGGGACAGAGAGAGCGCCAGGCAGAGACAGAGAGAGCGACAGGCAGTGACAGAGAGAGCGACAGGCAGTGACAGAGAGAGCGCCAGACAGAGACAGAGAGAGCGCCAGACAGAGACAGAGAGAGCACCAGGCAGAGACAGAGAGAGCGCCAGACAGAGACAGAGAGAGCGCCAGGCAGAGACAGAGAGAGCGCCAGGCAGAGACAGAGACCGCGACAGGCAGAGACAGAGAGAGCGCCAGACAGAGACAGAGAGAGCGCCAGACAGAGACAGAGAGAGCGCCAGGCAGGGACAGAGAGAGCGCCAGACAGAGACAGAGAGAGCGCCAGGCAGAGACAGAGAGAGCGCCAGACAGAGACAGAGACCGCGACAGGCAGAGACAGAGAGAGCGCCAGGCAGAGACAGAGAGAGCGCCAGACAGAGACAGAGAGAGCACCAGGCAGAGACAGAGAGAGCGCCAGGCAGGGACAGAGACAGCGCCAGGCAGAGACAGAGAGTGCAGACAGAGATCGGCAGACAGGGAGAGCGCCAGACAGTGACAGAGAGAGCGCCAGACAGAGATCGGCAGACAGAGAGAGCGCCAGACAGTGGCAGAGAGAGCGCCAGACAGTGGCAGAGAGAGCACCAGACAGTGACAGAGAGAGTGCAGACAGAGACAGAGAGAGTGCAGATAGAGATCGGCAGACAGGGAGAGCGCCAGACAGAGACTGAGAGAGCGCCTGGCAGAGACTGAGAGAGCGCCCGACAGTGACAGAGAGAGTGCAGACAGTGACAGAGAGTGCGCCAGACAGTGACAGAGAGAGTGCAGACAGAGACAGAGAGAGTGCAGACAGAGATCGGCAGACAGGGAGAGCACCAGACAGAGACAGAGAGAGCGCCAGACAGAGATCGGCAGACAGGGAGAGCGCCAGACAGAGACAGAGAGAGCGCCAGACAGAGACAGAGAGAGCGCCAGACAGAGACAGAGAGAGCGCCAGACAGTGACAGAGAGAGCGCGACAGGCAGAGATAGAGAGCGCGACAGACAGTGACAGAGAGAGTGCAGACAGAGATCGGCAGACATGGAGAGCGCCAGACAGAGACAGAGAGAGCGCCAGACAGAGACAGAGAGAGTGCCGACAGAGATCGGCAGACAGGGAGAGCGCCAGACAGAGACAGAGAGAGCGCCAGACAGTGACAGAGAGAGTGCCAGACAGTGACAGGGAGAGTGCAGAAACAGAGAGCGCGCCAGACAGAGACAGAGAGAGCGCCAGACAGTGACAGAGAGAGCAACAGACAGTGACAGAGAGAGCGCCAGACAGAGACAGAGAGCGCGACAGGCAGAGACAGAGAGAGCACCAGACAGAGACAGAAAGAGTGCCAGACAGTGACAGAGAGAGCGCCAGACAGAGACAGAGAGAGCGCCAGACAGAGACAGAGAGAGCGCCAGGCAGTGACAGAGAGAGCGCCAGGCAGAGACAGGGAGAGCGCCAGGCAGAGACAGGGAGAGCGTCAGGCAGAGACAGAGAGAGCGCCAGGCAGAGACAGAGAGAGCGCCAGACAGAGACAGAGAGCGCGCCAGACAGAGACAGAGAGCGCGCCAGACAGAGACAGAGAGCGCGCCAGACAGAGACAGAGAGAGCGCCAGGCAGAGACAGAGAGAGCGCCAGGCAGAGACAGAGAGAGCGCCAGACAGAGACAGAGAGAGCACCAGGCAGAGACAGAGAGCGCGCCAGGCCGAGACAGAGAGAGCGCCAGGCAGAGACAGAGAGAGCGCCAGGCAGAGACAGAGAGAGCGCCAGGCAGAGACAGAGAGCGCGCCAGACAGAGACAGAGAGAGCGCCAGACAGAGACAGAGAGAGCGCCAGACAGAGACAGAGAGAGCGCCAGGCAGGGACAGAGAGAGCGCCAGGCAGAGACAGAGAGAGCGCCAGGCAGAGACAGAGAGAGTGCCAGGCAGAGACAGAGAGAGCGCCAGGCAGAGACAGAGAGAGTGCCAGGCAGAGACAGAGAGAGCACCAGGCAGAGACAGAGAGAGCGCCAGACAGAGACAGAGAGAGCACCAGGCAGAGACAGAGAGAGTGCCAGGCAGAGACAGAGAGAGTGCCAGACAGAGACAGAGAGAGCACCAGGCAGAGACAGAGAGAGCGCCAGGCAGAGACAGAGAGCGCGCCAGGCAGAGACAGAGAGAGCGCCAGACAGTGACAGGGAGAGTGCAGAAACAGAGAGCGCGCCAGACAGAGACAGAGAGAGCGCCAGACAGTGACAGAGAGAGCAACAGACAGTGACAGAGAGAGCGCCAGACAGAGACAGAGAGCGCGACAGGCAGAGACAGAGAGAGCACCAGACAGAGACAGAAAGAGTGCCAGACAGTGACAGAGAGAGCGCCAGACAGAGACAGAGAGAGCGCCAGACAGAGACAGAGAGAGCGCCAGGCAGTGACAGAGAGAGCGCCAGGCAGAGACAGGGAGAGCGCCAGGCAGAGACAGGGAGAGCGTCAGGCAGAGACAGAGAGAGCGCCAGGCAGAGACAGAGAGAGCGCCAGACAGAGACAGAGAGCGCGCCAGACAGAGACAGAGAGCGCGCCAGACAGAGACAGAGAGCGCGCCAGACAGAGACAGAGAGAGCGCCAGGCAGAGACAGAGAGAGCGCCAGGCAGAGACAGAGAGAGCGCCAGACAGAGACAGAGAGAGCACCAGGCAGAGACAGAGAGCGCGCCAGGCCGAGACAGAGAGAGCGCCAGGCAGAGACAGAGAGAGCGCCAGGCAGAGACAGAGAGAGCGCCAGGCAGAGACAGAGAGCGCGCCAGACAGAGACAGAGAGAGCGCCAGACAGAGACAGAGAGAGCGCCAGACAGAGACAGAGAGAGCGCCAGGCAGGGACAGAGAGAGCGCCAGGCAGAGACAGAGAGAGCGCCAGGCAGAGACAGAGAGAGTGCCAGGCAGAGACAGAGAGAGCGCCAGGCAGAGACAGAGAGAGTGCCAGGCAGAGACAGAGAGAGCACCAGGCAGAGACAGAGAGAGCGCCAGACAGAGACAGAGAGAGCACCAGGCAGAGACAGAGAGAGTGCCAGGCAGAGACAGAGAGAGTGCCAGACAGAGACAGAGAGAGCACCAGGCAGAGACAGAGAGAGTGCCAGGCAGAGACAGAGAGAGCGCCAGACAGAGACAGAGAGAGCGCCAGGCAGAGACAGAGAGAGTGCAGACAGAGATCGGCAGACAGTGACAGCGCCAGACGACTCCTTGTTGAAACAGCTGAGCTGCCTGTCTGATTCAGTGAGACAAGAGGGAGGGAAAATAAAAGTGGGGGAGCCACTGGAGTAAAAACCCCTTCCTGAGCGCCAGGACTTAATCCTGAGCTCTGCCACATTCTCCACACCAAGTATGGGATTGAGACATCACTCCTGAGCTGCTAGTTCAGATCTCTGGAGTGCCATTTATCTTTCTCTGCATGATTGTCAGAACCTGACATCTCTCAATATTTACAGCCAAGAGCAAACGTTAAAAAGAAGACATCCCGTCACAGTGACAAATGGTTAATCAATTTCTCTCCTCTTTAATTCATTGGTCACAGAAACTGCAGTTGGAGGGGGGAGATTTAACAAAGTGTGAATGTAGTTTCAACTCCAACTGTCCCTGGGTCAGACAAGAATCTCCACAGAAAGGTTAGGAGGGGAGAGAAAAGGTTCAAAATAAATGACTTGTCTCGTTTGCCAGCTCGAACACATCCAAATGATTGATGTGTGTAATGAAGAGGGTGGGAGGAGGGGGTCGGGGGTCAGAACCCACAAGGCATCCTCACAAAGACTCTCAGTGTCAAGGAAGTTAAAAGCATATTGACAGGGGGAGGCCATTCAGCCTGCCCCCCGGGGACTGTTCCACCATTCAATTACAACGCAGCTGATCTGCACTTTGATTCCATTACTTACAAATCCCCCGATGCCCCCTTTCCGATCAGCGATTTATCAATCTCAGCCTGAAAGCTCCAACTGATCCCCAGTGGCCACGTCCGGAGGGGACAGGGTTCCAGAAATCCCACTGGCCTTTTGTGCGAAGGAGAATTGGCTGTTTACAATCCTGCACAACAGCATTTCAGCTTTCAGAGCGTGTTCTGTTCGCCTCACACACTCTGCCTCCTTCCGAACACCAAAAACTGACCTACACTGTATCCTAACTCACACCGAGTCCCCTTCACCCTGCACTGTTCACACTGACCTACACTGTATCCTAACTCACACCCAGTCCCCTTCACACTGCACTGTTCACACTGACCTACACTGTATCCTAACTCACACCCAGTCCCCTTCACCCTGCACTGTTCACACTGACCTACACTGTATCCTAACTCACACCCAGTCCCCTTCACACTGCACTGTTCACACTGACCTACACTGTATCCTAACTCACACCCAGTCCCCTTCACCCTGCACTGTTCACACTGACCTACACTGTATCCTAACTCACACAGAGTCCTCTTCACCCTGCACTGTTCACACTGACCTACACTGTATCCTAACTCACACCGAGTCCCCTTCACCCTGCACTGTTCACACTGACCTACACTGTATCCTAACTCACACCCAGTCCCCTTCACACTGCACTGTTCACACTGACCTACACTGTATCCTAACTCACACCCAGTCCCCTTCACCCTGCACTGTTCACACTGACCTACACTGTATCCTAACTCACACCCAGTCCCCTTCACACTGCACTGTTCACACTGACCTACACTGTATCCTAACTCACACCCAGTCCCCTTCACCCTGCACTGTTCACACTGACCTACACTGTATCCTAACTCACACCGAGTCCCCTTCACCCTGCACTGTTCACACTGACCTACACTGTATCCTAACTCACACCGAGTCCCCTTCACACTGCACTGTTCACACTGACCTACACTGTATCCTAACTCACACCGAGTCCCCTTCACCCTGCACTGTTCACACTGACCTACACAGTATCCTCACTCACACCCAGTCCCCTTCACACTGCACTGTTCACACTGACCTACACTGTATCCTAACTCACACCGAGTCCCCTTCACCCTGCACCGTTCACACTGACCTACACTGTATCCTAACTCACACCCAGTCCCCTTCACACTGCACCGTTCACACTGACCTACACTGTATCCTAACTCACACCCAGTCCCCTTCACCCTGCACCGTTCACACTGACCTACACTGTATCCTAACTCACACCCAGTCCCCTTCACACTGCACTGTTCACACTGACCTACACTGTATCCTAACTCACACCCAGTCCCCTTCACCCTGCACCGTTCACACTGACCTACACTGTATCCTAACTCACACCCAGTCCCCTTCACCCCGCACTGTTCACACTGACCTACACTGTATCCTAACTCACACCCAGTCCCCTTCACACTGCACCGTTCACACTGACCTACACTGTATCCTAACTCACACCCAGTCCCCTTCACCCCGCACTGTTCACACTGACCTACACTGTATCCTAACTCACACCCAGTCCCCTTCACACTGCACTGTTCACACTGACCAACACTGTATCCTAACTCACACCCAGTCCCCTTCACACTGCACCGTTCACACTGACCTACACTGTATCCTAACTCACACCCAGTCCCCTTCACACTGCACTGTTCACACTGACCTACACTGTATCCTAACTCACACCCAGTCCCCTTCACCCTGCACTGTTCACACTGACCTACACTGTATCCTAACTCACACCGAGTCCCCTTCACACTGCACTGTTCACACTGACCTACACTGTATCCTAACTCACACCGAGTCCCCTTCACCCTGCACTGTTCACACTGACCTACACTGTATCCTAACTCACACCGAGTCCCCTTCACACTGCACTGTTCACACTGACCTACACTGTATCCTAACTCACACCCAGTCCCCTTCACACTGCACTGTTCACACTGACCTACACTGTATCCTAACTCACACCGAGTCCCCTTCACCCTGCACTGTTCACACTGACCTACACTGTATCCTAACTCACACCCAGTCCCCTTCACACTGCACTGTTCACACTGACCTACACTGTATCCTAACTCACACCGAGTCCCCTTCACACTGCACTGTTCACACTGACCTGCACTGTATCCTAACTCACACCCAGTCCCCTTCACACTGCACTGTTCACACTGACCTACACTGTATCCTAACTCACACCCAGTCCCCTTCACCCCGCACTGTTCACACTGACCTACACTGTATCCTAACTCACACCCAGTCCCCTTCACCCTGCACCGTTCACACTGACCTACACTGTATCCTCACTCACACCCAGTCCCCTTCACCCTGCACTGTTCACACTGACCTACACTGTTTCCTAACTCACACCCAGTCCCCTTCACACTGCACTGTTCACACTGACCTACACTGTATCCAAACTCACACCGAGTCCCCTTCACCCTGCACTGTTCACACTGACCTACACTGTATCCTAACTCACACCGAGTCCCCTTCACACTGCACTGTTCACACTGACCTACACTGTATCCTAACTCACACCGAGTCCCCTTCACCCTGCACTGTTCACACTGACCTACACTGTATCCTAACTCACACCCAGTCCCCTTCACACTGCACTGTTCACACTGACCTACACTGTATCCTAACTCACACCCAGTCCCCTTCACCCCGCACTGTTCACACTGACCTACACTGTATCCTAACTCACACCGAGTCCCCTTCACCCTGCACTGTTCACACTGACCTACACTGTATCCTAACTTACACCGAGTCCCCTTCACACTGCACTGTTCACACTGACCTACACTGTATCCTAACTCACACCCAGTCCCCTTCACACTGCACTGTTCACACTGACCTACACTGTATCCTCACTCACACCCAGTCCCCTTCACACTGCACTGTTCACACTGACCTACACTGTATCGTAACTCACACCCAGTCCCCTTCACCCTGCACTGTTCACACTGACCTACACTGTATCCTAACTCACACCCAGTCCCCTTCACACTGCACTGTTCACACTGACCTACACTGTATCCTAACTCACACCGAGTCCCCTTCACCCTGCACTGTTCACACTGACCTACACTGTATCCTAACTCACACCCAGTCCCCTTCACACTGCACTGTTCACACTGACCTACACTGTATCCTAACTCACACCCAGTCCCCTTCACACTGCACTGTTCACACTGACCTACACTGTATCCTAACTCACACCGAGTCCCCTTCACCCCGCACTGTTCACACTGACCTACACTGTATCCTAACTCACACCGAGTCCCCTTCACACTGCACTGTTCACACTGACCTACACTGTATCCTAACTCACACCCAGTCCCCTTCACACTGCACTGTTCACACTGACCTACACTGTATCCTAACTCACACCCAGTCCCCTTCACACTGCACTGTTCACACTGACCTACACTGTATCCTAACACACACCCAGTCCCCTTCACCCTGCACTGTTCACACTGACCTACACTGTATCCTAACTAACACCGAGTCCCCTTCACACTGCACTGTTCACACTGACCTACACTGTATCCTAACTCACACCCAGTCCCCTTCACCCTGCACTGTTCACACTGACCTACACTGTATCCTCACTCACACCGAGTCCCCTTCACACTGCACTGTTCACACTGACCTACACTGTATCCTCACTCACACCCAGTCCCCTTCACCCCGCACTGTTCACACTGACCTACACTGTATCCTAACTCACACCGAGTCCCCTTCACACTGCACTGTTCACACTGACCTACACTGTTTCCTAACTCACACCCAGTCCCCTTCACACTGCACTGTTCACACTGACCTACACTGTATCCTAACTCACACCCAGTCCCCTTCACACTGCACTGTTCACACTGACCTACACTGTATCCTAACTCACACCGAGTCCCCTTCACACTGCACTGTTCACACTGACCTACACTGTATCCTAACTCACACCCAGTCCCCTTCACCCTGCACTGTTCACACTGACCTACACTGTATCCTCACTCACACCGAGTCCCCTTCACACTGCACTGTTCACACTGACCTACACTGTATCCTCACTCACACCGAGTCCCCTTCACACTGCACTGTTCACACTGACCTACACTGTATCCTAACTCACACCCAGTCCCCTTCACCCTGCACTGTTCACACTGACCTACACTGTATCCTCACTCACACCGAGTCCCCTTCACACTGCACTGTTCACACTGACCTACACTGTATCCTAACTCACACCCAGTCCCCTTCACACTGCACTGTTCACACTGACCTACACTGTATCCTAACTCACACCGAGTCCCCTTCACACTGCACTGTTCACACTGACCTACACTGTTTCCTAACTCACACCCAGTCCCCTTCACCCTGCACTGTTCACACTGACCTACACTGTATCCTAACTCACACCGAGTCCCCTTCACACTGCACTGTTCACACTGACCTACACTGTTTCCTAACTCACACCCAGTCCCCTTCACCCCGCACTGTTCACACTGACCTACACTGTATCCTAACTCACACCCAGTCCCCTTCACACTGCACTGTTCACACTGACCTACACAGTATCCTAACTCACACCCAGTCCCCTTCACCCCGCACTGTTCACACTGACCTACACTGTATCCTAACTCACACCGAGTCCCCTTCACCCTGCACTGTTCACACTGACCTACACTGTATCCTAACTCACACCGAGTCCCCTTCACCCTGCACTGTTCACACTGACCTACACTGTATCCTAACTCACACCGAGTCCCCTTCACACTGCACTGTTCACACTGACCTACACTGTATCCTAACTCACACCGCGTCCCCTTCACACTGCACTGTTCACACTGACTTACACTGTATCCTAACTCACACCCAGTCCCCTTCACACTGCACTGTTCACACTGACCTGCACTGTATCCTAAATCACACCGAGTCCCCTTCACACTGCACTGTTCACACTGACCTACACTGTATCCTAACTAACACCGAGTCCCCTTCACACTGCACTGTTCACACTGACCTACACTGTATCCTAACTCACACCCAGTCCCCTTCACCCTGCACTGTTCACACTGACCTACACTGTATCCTCACTCACACCGAGTCCCCTTCACCCTGCACTGTTCACACTGACCTACACTGTATCCTAACTCACACCGAGTCCCCTTCACCCTGCACTGTTCACACTGACCTACACTGTATCCTAACTCACACCGAGTCCCCTTCACCCTGCACTGTTCACACTGACCTACACTGTATCCTAACTCACACCCAGTCCCCTTCACACTGCACTGTTCACACTGACCTACACTGTATCCTCACTCACACCGAGTCCCCTTCACCCCGCACTGTTCACACTGACCTACACTGTATCCTCACTCACACCGAGTCCCCTTCACCCCGCACTGTTCACACTGACCTACACTGTATCCTAACTCACACCGAGTCCCCTTCACCCCGCACTGTTCACACTGACCTACACTGTATCCTAACTCACACCCAGTCCGCTTCACACTGCACTGTTCACACTGACCTACACTGTTTCCTAACTCACACCGAGTCCCCTTCACCCTGCACTGTTCACACTGAACTACACTGTATCCTAACTCACACCCAGTCCCCTTCACACTGCACTGTTCACACTGACCTACACTGTATCCTAACTCACACCGAGTCCCCTTCACACTGCACTGTTCACACTGACCTACACTGTATCCTAACTCACACCCAGTCCCCTTCACCCTGCACTGTTCACACTGACCTACACTGTATCCTAACTCACACCGAGTCCCCTTCACACTGCACTGTTCACACTGACCTACACAGTATCCTCACTCACACCCAGTCCCCTTCACCCTGCACTGTTCACACTGACCTACACTGTATCCTAACTCACACCGAGTCCCCTTCACACTGCACTGTTCACACTGACCTACACTGTATCCTAACTCACACCGAGTCCCCTTCACACTGCACTGTTCACACTGACCTACACTGTATCCTAACTCACACCCAGTCCCCTTCACCCTGCACTGTTCACACTGACCTACACTGTATCCTAACTCACACCCAGTCCCCTTCACACTGCACTGTTCACACTGACCTACACTGTATCCTAACTCACACCCAGTCCCCTTCACCCCGCACTGTTCACACTGACCTACACTGTATCCTAACTCACACCCAGTCCCCTTCACACTGCACTGTTCACACTGACCTACACTGTATCCTAACTCACACCCAGTCCCCTTCACACTGCACTGTTCACACTGACCTACACTGTATCCTCACTCACACCGAGTCCCCTTCACACTGCACTGTTCACACTGACCTACACTGTATCCTCACTCACACCGAGTCCCCTTCACACTGCACTGTTCACACTGACCTACACTGTATCCTAACTCACACCCAGTCCCCTTCACACTGCACTGTTCACACTGACCTACACTGTATCCAAACTCACACCCAGTCCCCTTCACACTGCACTGTTCACACTGACCTACACTGTATCCTAACTCACACCGAGTCCCCTTCACACTGCACTGTTCACACTGACCTACACTGTTTCCTAACTCACACCCAGTCCCCTTCACCCTGCACTGTTCACACTGACCTACACTGTATCCTAACTCACACCCAGTCCCCTTCACACTGCACTGTTCACACTGACCTACACTGTATCCTAACTCACACCCAGTCCCCTTCACCCCGCACTGTTCACACTGACCTACACTGTATCCTAACTCACACCGAGTCCCCTTCACACTGCACTGTTCACACTGACCTACACTGTATCCTAACTCACACCGAGTCCCCTTCACACTGCACTGTTCACACTGACCTACACTGTATCCTAACTCACACCGAGTCCCCTTCACACTGCACTGTTCACACTGACCTACACTGTATCCTAACTCACACCGAGTCCCCTTCACACTGCACTGTTCACACTGACTTACACTGTATCCTAACTCACACCCAGTCGCCTTCACACAGCACTGTTCACACTGACCTGCACTGTATCCTAACTCACACCGAGTCCCCTTCACACTGCACTGTTCACACTGACCTACACTGTATCCTAACTCACACCCAGTCCCCTTCACACTGCACTGTTCACACTGACCTACACTGTATCCTAACTCACACCCAGTCCCCTTCACCCTGCACTGTTCACACTGACTTACACTGTATCCTAACTCACACCCAGTCCCCTTCACACAGCACTGTTCACACTGACCTGCACTGTATCCTAACTCACACCGAGTCCCCTTCACACTGCACCGTTCACACTGACCTACACTGTATCCTAACTCACACCCAGTCCCCTTCACCCTGCACCGTTCACACTGACCTACACTGTATCCTAACTCACACCCAGTCCCCTTCACACTGCACTGTTCACACTGACCTACACTGTATCCTAACTCACACCCAGTCCCCTTCACCCTGCACCGTTCACACTGACCTACACTGTATCCTAACTCACACCCTGTCCCCTTCACCCCGCACTGTTCACACTGACCTACACTGTATCCTAACTCACACCCAGTCCCCTTCACACTGCACCGTTCACACTGACCTACACTGTATCCTAACTCACACCCAGTCCCCTTCACCCCGCACTGTTCACACTGACCTACACTGTATCCTAACTCACACCGAGTCCCCTTCACACTGCACTGTTCACACTGACCTGCACTGTATCCTAACTCACACCGAGTCCCCTTCACACTGCACTGTTCACACTGACCTACACTGTATCCTAACTCACACCCAGTCCCCTTCACACTGCACTGTTCACACTGACCTACACTGTATCCTAACTCACACCGAGTCCCCTTCACCCCGCACTGTTCACACTGACCTACACTGTATCCTAACTCACACCCAGTCCCCTTCACACTGCACTGTTCACACTGACCTACACTGTATCCTAACTCACACCGAGTCCCCTTCACCCTGCACTGTTCACACTGACCTACACTGTATCCTAACTCACACCCAGTCCCCTTCACACTGCACTGTTCACACTGACCTACACTGTATCCTAACTCACACCGAGTCCCCTTCACACTGCACTGTTCACACTGACCTACACTGTATCCTAACTCACACCCAGTCCCCTTCACACTGCACTGTTCACACTGACCTACACTGTATCCTAACTCACACTCAGTCCCCTTCACCCCGCACTGTTCACACTGACCTACACTGTATCCTAACTCACACCGAGTCCCCTTCACACTGCACTGTTCACACTGACCAACACTGTATCCTAACTCACACCCAGTCCCCTTCACACTGCACCGTTCACACTGACCTACACTGTATCCTAACTCACACCCAGTCCCCTTCACACTGCACTGTTCACACTGACCTACACTGTATCCTAACTCACACCGAGTCCCCTTCACCCCGCACTGTTCACACTGACCTACACTGTATCCTCACTCACACCGAGTCCCCTTCACACTGCACTGTTCACACTGACCTGCACTGTATCCTAACTCACACCCAGTCCCCTTCACACTGCACTGTTCACACTGACCTACACTGTATCCTAACTCACACCCAGTCCCCTTCACACTGCACAGTTCACACTGACCTACACTGTATCCTAACTCACACCCAGTCCCCTTCACCCCGCACTGTTCACACTGACCTACACTGTATCCTAACTCACACCCAGTCCCCTTCACCCTGCACCGTTAACACTGACCTACACTGTATCCTCACTCACACCCAGTCCCCTTCACACTGCACTGTTCACACTGACCTACACTGTTTCCTAACTCACACCCAGTCCCCTTCACCCCGCACTGTTCACACTGACCTACACTGTATCCTAACTCACACCCAGTCCCCTTCACCCCGCACTGTTCACACTGACCTACACTGTATCCTAACTCACACCCAGTCCCCTTCACCCTGCACCGTTCACACTGACCTACACTGTATCCTCACTCACACCCAGTCCCCTTCACCCTGCACTGTTCACACTGACCTACACTGTTTCCTAACTCACACCCAGTCCCCTTCACACTGCACTGTTCACACTGACCTACACTGTATCCTAACTCACACCCAGTCCCCTTCACACTGCACTGTTCACACTGACCTACACTGTATCCTAACTCACACCCAGTCCCCTTCACCCCGCACTGTTCACACTGACCTACACTGTATCCTAACTCACACCGAGTCCCCTTCACACTGCACTGTTCACACTGACCTACACTGTATCCTAACTCACACCCAGTCCCCTTCACACTGCACTGTTCACACTGACCTACACTGTATCCTAACTCACACCCAGTCCCCTTCACACTGCACTGTTCACACTGACCTACACTGTATCCTCACTCACACCGAGTCCCCTTCACACTGCACTGTTCACACTGACCTACACTGTATCCTAACTCACACCCAGTCCCCTTCACCCTGCACTGTTCACACTGACCTACACTGTATCCTAACTCACACCCAGTCCCCTTCACACTGCACTGTTCACACTGACCTACACTGTATCCTAACTCACACCGAGTCCCCTTCACCCTGCACTGTTCACACTGACCTACACTGTATCCTAACTCACACCGAGTCCCCTTCACACTGCACTGTTCACACTGACCTACACTGTATCCTAACTCACACCGAGTCCCCTTCACCCTGCACTGTTCACACTGACCTACACTGTATCCTAACTCACACCGAGTCCCCTTCACCCTGCACTGTTCACACTGACCTACACTGTATCCTAACTCACACCCAGTCCCCTTCACACTGCACTGTTCACACTGACCTACACTGTATCCTAACTCACACCGAGTCCCCTTCACACTGCACTGTTCACACTGACCTACACTGTATCCTAACTCACACCCAGTCCCCTTCACACTGCACTGTTCACACTGACCTACACTGTATCCTAACTCACACCGAGTCCCCTTCACCCTGCACTGTTCACACTGACCTACACTGTATCCTAACTCACACCGAGTCCGCTTCACACTGCACTGTTCACACTGACCTACACTGTATCCTAACTCACACCGAGTCCCCTTCACCCTGCACTGTTCACACTGACCTACACTGTATCCTAACTCACACCCAGTCCCCTTCACACTGCACTGTTCACACTGACCTACACTGTATCCTAACTCACACCGAGTCCCCTTCACACTGCACTGTTCACACTGACCTACACTGTATCCTAACTTACACCGAGTCCCCTTCACACTGCACTGTTCACACTGAACTACACTGTATCCTAACTCACACCCAGTCCCCTTCACACTGCACTGTTCACACTGACCTACACTGTATCGTAACTCACACCCAGTCCCCTTCACCCTGCACTGTTCACACTGACCTACACTGTATCCTAACTCACACCGAGTCCCCTTCACACTGCACTGTTCACACTGACCTACACTGTATCCTAACTCACACCCAGTCCCCTTCACACTGCACTGTTCACACTGACCTACACTGTATCGTAACTCACACCCAGTCCCCTTCACCCTGCACTGTTCACACTGACCTACACTGTATCCTAACTCACACCGAGTCCCCTTCACACTGCACTGTTCACACTGACCTACACTGTATCCTAACTCACACCCAGTCCCCTTCACACTGCACTGTTCACACTGACCAACACTGTATCCTAACTCACACCCAGTCCCCTTCACCCCGCACTGTTCACACTGACCTACACTGTATCCTAACTCACACCGAGTCCCCTTCACCCCGCACTGTTCACACTGACCTACACTGTATCCTAACACACACCCAGTCCCCTTCACCCTGCACTGTTCACACTGACCTACACTGTATCCTAACTAACACCGAGTCCCCTTCACACTGCACTGTTCACACTGACCTACACTGTATCCTAACTCACACCCAGTCCCCTTCACCCTGCACTGTTCACACTGACCTACACTGTATCCTCACTCACACCGAGTCCCCTTCACACTGCACTGTTCACACTGACCTACACTGTATCCTCACTCACACCGAGTCCCCTTCACCCCGCACTGTTCACACTGACCTACACTGTATCCTAACTCACACCGAGTCCCCTTCACACTGCACTGTTCACACTGTCCTACACTGTATCCTAACTCACACCCAGTCCGCTTCACACTGCACTGTTCACACTGACCTACACTGTATCCTAACTCACACCGAGTCCCCTTCACACTGCACTGTTCACACTGTCCTACACTGTTTCCTAACTCACACCGAGTCCCCTTCACCCTGCACTGTTCACACTGAACTACACTGTATCCTAACTCACACTGAGTCCCCTTCACACTGCACTGTTCACACTGACCTACACTGTATCCTAACTCACACCCAGTCCCCTTCACACTGCACTGTTCACACTGACCTACACTGTATCCAAACTCACACCCAGTCCCCTTCACACTGCACTGTTCACACTGACCTACACTGTATCCTAACTCACACCGAGTCCCCTTCACACTGCACTGTTCACACTGACCTACACTGTTTCCTAACTCACACCCAGTCCCCTTCACCCTGCACTGTTCACACTGACCTACACTGTATCCTAACTCACACCCAGTCCCCTTCACACTGCACTGTTCACACTGACCTACACAGTATCCTAACTCACACCCAGTCCCCTTCACCCCGCACTGTTCACACTGACCTACACTGTATCCTAACTCACAACCGAGTCCCCTTCACCCTGCACTGTTCACACTGACCTACACTGTATCCTAACTCACACCGAGTCCCCTTCACACTGCACTGTTCACACTGACCTACACTGTATCCTAACTCACACCGAGTCCCCTTCACACTGCACTGTTCACACTGACCTACACTGTATCCTAACTCACACCGCGTCCCCTTCACACTGCACTGTTCACACTGACTTACACTGTATCCTAACTCACACCCAGTCCCCTTCACACTGCACTGTTCACACTGACCTGCACTGTATCCTAAATCACACCGAGTCCCCTTCACACTGCACTGTTCACACTGACCTACACTGTATCCTAACTCACACCCAGTCCCCTTCACACTGCACCGTTCACACTGACCTACACTGTATCCTAACTCACACCCAGTCCCCTTCACCCTGCACCGTTCACACTGACCGACACTGTATCCTAACTCACACCCAGTCCCCTTCACACTGCACTGTTCACACTGACCTGCACTGTATCCTCACTCACACCCAGTCCCCTTCACACTGCACTGTTCACACTGACCTACACTGTATCCTAACTCACACCCAGTCCCCTTCACCCCGCACTGTTCACACTGACCTACACTGTATCCTAACTCACACCCAGTCCCCTTCACCCCGCACTGTTCACACTGACCTACACTGTATCCTAACTCACACCCAGTCCCCTTCACACTGCACTGTTCACACTGACCTGTACTGTATCCTCACTCACACCCAGTCCCCTTCACACTGCACTGTTCACACTGACCTAGACTGTATCCTAACTCACACCCAGTCCCCTTCACCCCGCACTGTTCACACTGACCTACACTGTATCCTAACTCACACCCAGTCCCCTTCACCCCGCACTGTTCACACTGACCTACACTGTATCCTAACTCACACCCAGTCCCCTTCACACTGCACCGTTCACACTGACCTACACTGTATCCTAACTCACACCGAGTCCCCTTCACACTGCACTGTTCACACTGACCAACACTGTATCCTAACTCACACCCAGTCCCCTTCACACTGCACCGTTCACACTGACCTACACTGTATCCTAACTCACACCCAGTCCCCTTCACACTGCACTGTTCACACTGACCTACACTGTATCCTAACTCACACCCAGTCCCCTTCACCCTGCACTGTTCACACTGACCTACACTGTATCCTAACTCACACCGAGTCCCCTTCACACTGCACTGTTCACACTGACCTACACTGTATCCTAACTCACACCCAGTGCCCTTCACACTGCACTGTTCACACTGACCTATACTGTATCCTAACTCACACCCAGTCCCCTTCACCCCGCACTGTTCACACTGACCTACACTGTATCCTAACTCACACCCAGTCCCCTTCACACTGCACCGTTCACACTGACCTACACTGTATCCTAACTCACACCGAGTCCCCTTCACACTGCACTGTTCACACTGACCAACACTGTATCCTAACTCACACCCAGTCCCCATCACACTGCACCGTTCACACTGACCTACACTGTATCCTAAGTCACACCCAGTCCCCTTCACACTGCACTGTTCACACTGACCTACACTGTATCCTAACTCACACCGAGTCCCCTTCACACTGCACTGTTCACACTGACCTACACTGTATCCTCACTCACACCGAGTCCCCTTCACAGTGCACTGTTCACACTGACCTACACTGTATCCTAACTCACACCGAGTCCCCTTCACACTGCACTGTTCACACTGACCTACACTGTATCCTAACTCACACCCAGTCCCCTTCACACTGCACTGTTCACACTGACCTACACTGTATCCTAACTCACACCCAGTCCCCTTCACACTGCACTGTTCACACTGACCTACACTGTATCCTAACTCACACCGAGTCCCCTTCACCCTGCACTGTTCACACTGACTTACACTGTATCCTAACTCACACCCAGTCCCCTTCACACTGCACTGTTCACACTGACCTACACTGTATCCTAACTCACACCCAGTCCCCTTCACCCCGCACTGTTCACACTGACCTACACTGTATCCTAACTCACACCGAGTCCCCTTCACACTGCACTGTTCACACTGACCTACACTGTATCCTAACTCACACCGAGTCCCCTTCACCCCGCACTGTTCACACTGACCTACACTGTATCCTCACTCACACCGAGTCCCCTTCACACCGCACTGTTCACACTGACCTACACTGTATCCTAACTCACACCGAGTCCCCTTCACCCTGCACTGTTCACACTGACCTACACTGTATCCTCACTCACACCCAGTCCCCTTCACCCTGCACTGTTCACACTGACCTACACTGTATCCTAACTCACACCCAGTCCCCTTCACACTGCACTGTTCACACTGACCTACACTGTATCCTAACTCACACCCAGTCCCCTTCACACTGCACTGTTCACACTGACCTACACTGTATCCTAACTCACACCCAGTCCCCTTCACACTGCACTGTTCACACTGACCTACACTGTATCCTAACTCACACCCAGTCCCCTTCACACTGCACTGTTCACACTGACCTACACTGTATCCTCACTCACACCGAGTCCCCTTCACCCTGCACTGTTCACACTGACCTACACTGTTTCCTAACTCACACCCAGTCCCCTTCACACTGCACTGTTCACACTGACCTACACTGTATCCTAACTCACACCGAGTCCCCTTCACACTGCACTGTTCACACTGACCTACACTGTATCCTAACTCACACCCAGTCCCCTTCACCCTGCACTGTTCACACTGACCTACACTGTATCCTAACTCACACCGAGTCCCCTTCACCCTGCACTGTTCACACTGACCTACACTGTATCCTAACTCACACCCAGTCCCCTTCACCCTGCACTGTTCACACTGACCTACACTGTATCCTAACTCACACCGAGTCCCCTTCACACTGCACTGTTCACACTGACCTACACTGTATCCTAACTCACACCCAGTCCCCTTCACACTGCACTGTTCACACTGACCTACACAGTATCCTCACTCACACCCAGTCCCCTTCACACTGCACTGTTCACACTGACCTACACTGTATCCTCACTCACACCCAGTCCCCTTCACACTGCACTGTTCACACTGACCTACACTGTATCCTAACGCACACCGTGTCCCCTAACTCACACCGAGTCCCCTTCACCCTGCACTGTTCACACTGACCTACACTGTATCCTAACTCACACCGAGTCCCCTTCACCCTGCACTGTTCACACTGACCTACACTGTATCCTAACTCACACCCAGTCCCCTTCACACTGCACTGTTCACACTGACCTACACTGTATCCTAACTCACACCGAGTCCCCTTCACACTGCACTGTTCACACTGACCTACACAGTATCCTCACTCACACCCAGTCCCCTTTACACTGCACTGTTCTCACTGACCTACACAGTATCCTCACTCACACCCAGTCCCCTTCACCCCGCACTGTTCACACTGACCTACACTGTATCCTCACTCACACCCAGTCCCCTTCACACTGCACTGTTCACACTGACCTACACTGTATCCTAACTCACACCGAGTCCCCTTCACCCTGCACTGTTCACACTGACCTACACTGTATCCTAACTCACACCGAGTCCCCTTCACCCCGCACTGTTCACACTGACCTACACTGTATCCTCACTCACACCGAGTCCCCTTCACACCGCACTGTTCACACTGACCTACACTGTATCCTAACTCACACCGAGTCCCCTTCACCCTGCACTGTTCACACTGACCTACACTGTATCCTCACTCACACCCAGTCCCCTTCACCCTGCACTGTTCACACTGACCTACACTGTATCCTAACTCACACCCAGTCCCCTTCACACTGCACTGTTCACACTGACCTACACTGTATCCTAACTCACACCCAGTCCCCTTCACACTGCACTGTTCACACTGACCTACACTGTATCCTAACTCACACCCAGTCCCCTTCACACTGCACTGTTCACACTGACCTACACTGTATCCTAACTCACACCCAGTCCCCTTCACACTGCACTGTTCACACTGACCTACACTGTATCCTCACTCACACCGAGTCCCCTTCACCCTGCACTGTTCACACTGACCTACACTGTATCCTAACTCACACCCAGTCCCCTTCACCCTGCACTGTTCACACTGACCTACACTGTATCCTAACTCACACCGAGTCCCCTTCACACTGCACTGTTCACACTGACCTACACAGTATCCTCACTCACACCCAGTCCCCTTCACACTGCACTGTTCACACTGACCTACACTGTATCCTCACTCACACCCAGTCCCCTTCACACTGCACTGTTCACACTGACCTACACTGTATCCTAACGCACACCGTGTCCCCTAACTCACACCGAGTCCCCTTCACCCTGCACTGTTCACACTGACCTACACTGTATCCTAACTCACACCGAGTCCCCTTCACCCTGCACTGTTCACACTGACCTACACTGTATCCTAACTCACACCCAGTCCCCTTCACACTGCACTGTTCACACTGACCTACACTGTATCCTAACTCACACCCAGTCCCCTTCACACTGCACTGTTCACACTGACCTACACTGTATCCTAACTCACACCGAGTCCCCTTCACACTGCACTGTTCACACTGACCTACACAGTATCCTCACTCACACCCAGTCCCCTTTACACTGCACTGTTCTCACTGACCTACACAGTATCCTCACTCACACCCAGTCCCCTTCACCCCGCACTGTTCACACTGACCTACACTGTATCCTCACTCACACCCAGTCCCCTTCACACTGCACTGTTCACACTGACCTACACTGTATCCTAACTCACACCGAGTCCCCTTCACCCTGCACTGTTCACACTGACCTACACTGTATCCTCACTCACACCGAGTCCCTTTCACCCTGCACCGTTCACACTGACCTACACTGTATCCTCACTCACACCGAGTCCCCTTCACCCTGCACTGTTCACACTGACCTACACAGTATCCTCACTCACACCCAGTCCCCTTCACACTGCACTGTTCACACTGACCTACACTGTATCCTAACTCACACCCAGTCCCCTTCACACTGCACTGTTCACACTGACCTACACAGTATCCTCACTCACACCCAGTCCCCTTCACACTGCACTGTTCACACTGACCTACACTGTATCCTAACTCACACCCAGTCCCCTTCACCCTGCACTGTTCACACTGACCTACACTGTATCCTAACTCACACCCAGTCCCCTTCACACTGCACTGTTCACACTGACCGACACTGTATCCTAACTCACACCGAGTCCCCTTCACCCTGCACTGTTCACACTGACCTACACTGTATCCTAACTCACACCGAGTCCCCTTCACACTGCACTGTTCACACTGACCTACACTGTATCCTAACTCACACCGAGTCCCCTTCACCCTGCACTGTTCACACTGACCTACACTGTATCCTAACTCACACCCAGTCCCCTTCACCCTGCACTGTTCACACTGACCTACACTGTATCCTAACTCACACCGAGTCCCCTTCACACTGCACTGTTCACACTGACCTACACTGTATCCTAACTCACACCCAGTCCCCTTCACACTGCACTGTTCACACTGACCTACACTGTATCCTAACTCACACCCAGTCCCCTTCACCCCGCACTGTTCACACTGACCTGCACTGTATCCTAACTCACACCCAGTCCCCTTCACCCTGCACTGTTCACACTGACCTACACTGTATCCTAACTCACACCGAGTCCCCTTCACACTGCACTGTTCACACTGACCTACACTGTATCCAAACTCACACCGAGTCCCCTTCACACTGCACTGTTCACACTGACCTACACTGTATCCTAACTCACACCCAGTCCCCTTCACACTGCACTGTTCACACTGACCTACACTGTATCCTCACTCACACCGAGTCCCCTTCACCCCGCACTGTTCACACTGACCTACACTGTATCCAAACTCACACCGAGTCCCCTTCACACTGCACTGTTCACACTGACCTACACTGTATCCAAACTCACACCGAGTCCCCTTCACACTGCACTGTTCACACTGACCTACACTGTATCCTAACTCACACCCAGTCCCCTTCACACTGCACTGTTCACACTGACCTACACTGTATCCTCACTCACACCGAGTCCCCTTCTCCCCGCACTGTTCACACTGACCTACACTGTATCCTAACTCACACCCAGTCCCCTTCACCCCGCACTGTTCACACTGACCTACACTGTATCCTAACTCACACCCAGTCCCCTTCACACTGCACCGTTCACACTGAGCTACACTGTATCCTAACTCACACCCAGTCCCCTTCACCCTGCACTGTTCACACTGACCTACACTGTATCCTAACTCACACCCAGTCCCCTTCACCCCGCACTGTTCACACTGACCTACACTGTATCCTAACTCACACCGAGTCCCCTTCACACTGCACTGTTCACACTGACCTACACTGTATCCTAACGCACACCGAGTCCCCTTCACCCTGCACTGTTCACACTGACCTACACTGTATCCTCACTCACACCGAGTCCCCTTCACCCTGCACTGTTCACACTGACCTACACTGTATCCTAACTCACACCCAGTCCCCTTCACACTGCACTGTTCACACTGATCTACACTGTATCCTAACTCACACCGAGTCCCCTTCACCCTGCACTGTTCACACTGACCTACACTGTATCCTAACTCACACCCAGTCCCCTTCACACTGCACTGTTCACACTGACCTACACTGTATCCTAACTCACACCCAGTCCCCTTCACCCTGCACCGTTCACACTGACCTACACTGTATCCTAACTCACACCCAGTCCCCTTCACACTGCACTGTTCACACTGACCTACACTGTATCCTAACTCACACCCAGTCCCCTTCACCCTGCACCGTTCACACTGACCTACACTGTATCCTCACTCACACCCAGTCCCCTTCACACTGCACTGTTCACACTGACCTACACTGTATCCTAACTCACACCCAGTCCCCTTCACACTGCACTGTTCACACTGACCTACACTGTATCCTCACTCACACCGAGTCCCCTTCACCCTGCACTGTTCACACTGACCTACACTGTATCCTAACTCACACCCAGTCCCCTTCACACTGCACTGTTCACACTGACCTACACTGTATCCAAACTCACACCGAGTCCCCTTCACACTGCACTGTTCACACTGACCTACACTGTATCCTAACTCACACCGAGTCCCATTCACCCTGCACTGTTCACACTGACCTACACTGTATCCTAACTCACACCCAGTCCCCTTCACACTGCACTGTTCACACTGACCTGCACTGTATCCTAACTCACACCCAGTCACCTTCACACTGCACTGTTCACACTGACCTACACAGTATCCTCACTCACACCGAGTCCCCTTCACACTGCACTGTTCACACTGACCTACACTGTATCCTCACTCACACCCAGTCCCCTTCACCCTGCACTGTTCACACTGACCTGCACTGTATCCTAACTCACACCGAGTCCCCTTCACACTGCACTGTTCACACTGACCTACACTGTATCCTAACTCACACCCAGTCCCCTTCACACTGCACTGTTCACACTGACCTACACTGTATCCTAACTCACACCCAGTCCCCTTCACACTGCACTGTTCACACTGACCTGCACTGTATCCTAACTCACACCCAGTCCCCTTCACACTGCACTGTTCACACTGACCTACACTGTATCCTAACTCACACCGAGTCCCCTTCACCCTGCACTGTTCACACTGACCTACACTGTATCCTAACTCACACCCAGTCCCCTTCACCCTGCACTGTTCACACTGACCTACACTGTTTCCTAACTCACACCGAGTCCCCTTCACACTGCACTGTTCACACTGACCAACACTGTATCCTAACTCACACCCAGTCCCCTTCACCCTGCACCGTTCACACTGACCTACACTGTATCCTAACTCACACCGAGTCCCCTTCACACTGCACTGTTCACACTGACCTACACTGTATCCTAACTCACACCCAGTCCCCTTCACACTGCACTGTTCACACTGACCTACACTGTATCCTAACTCACACCCAGTCCCCTTCACACTGCACTGTTCACACTGACCTACACTGTATCCTAACTCACACCCAGTCCCCTTCACCCCGCACTGTTCACACTGACCTACACTGTATCCTAACTCACACCCAGTCCCCTTCACCCTGCACTGTTCACACTGACCTACACTGTATCCTCACTCACACCGAGTCCCCTTCACACTGCACTGTTCACACTGACCTACACTGTATCCTAACTCACACCCAGTCCCCTTCACCCTGCACTGTTCACACTGACCTACACTGTATCCTAACTCACACCCAGTCCCCTTCACACTGCACTGTTCACACTGACCTACACTGTATCCTAACTCACACCCAGTCCCCTTCACCCCGCACTGTTCACACTGACCTACACTGTATCCTAACTCACACCCAGTCCCCTTCACACTGCACTGTTCACACTGACCTACACTGTATCCTAACTCACACCGAGTCCCCTTCACACTGCACTGTTCACACTGACCTACACTGTATCCTCACTCACACCGAGTCCCCTTCACCCTGCACTGTTCACACTGACCTACACTGTATCCTAACTCACACCGAGTCCCCTTCACACTGCACTGTTCACACTGACCTACACTGTATCCTAACTCACACCGAGTCCCCTTCACCCTGCACTGTTCACACTGACCTACACTGTTACCTAACTCACACCGAGTCCCCTTCACACTGCACTGTTCACACTGACCTACACTGTATCCTAACTCACACCCAGTCCCCTTCACACTGCACTGTTCACACTGACCTACACTGTATCCTAACTCACACCGAGTCCCCTTCACACTGCACTGTTCACACTGACCTACACTGTATCCTAACTCACACCCAGTCCCCTTCACACTGCACTGTTCACACTGACCTACACTGTATCCTAACTCACACCGAGTCCCCTTCACCCTGCACTGTTCACACTGACCTACACTGTATCCTAACTCACACCCAGTCCCCTTCACACTGCTCTGTTCACACTGACCTACACTGTATCCTCACTCACACCGAGTCCCCTTCACACTGCACTGTTCACACTGACCTACACTGTATCCACACTCACACCGAGTCCCCTTCACCCTGCACTGTTCACACTGACCTACACTGTATCCTAACTCACACCCAGTCCCCTTCACACTGCACTGTTCACACTGACCTACACAGTATCCTCACTCACACCCAGTCCCCTTCACACTGCACTGTTCACACTGACCTGCACTGTATCCTAACTCACACCCAGTCCCCTTCACACTGCACTGTTCACACTGACCTACACTGTATCCTCACTCACACCGAGTCCCCTTCACACTGCACTGTTCACACTGACCTACACTGTATCCTAACTCACACCCAGTCCCCTTCACCCTGCACTGTTCACACTGACCTACACTGTATCCTAACTCACACCGAGTCCCCTTCACCCTGCACTGTTCACACTGACCTACACTGTATCCTAACTCACACCCAGTCCCCTTCACCCTGCACTGTTCACACTGACCTACACTGTATCCTAACTCACACCCAGTCCCCTTCACACTGCACTGTTCACACTGACCTACACTGTATCCTAACTCACACCCAGTCCCCTTCACACTGCACTGTTCACACTGACCTACACTGTTTCCTAACTCACACCCAGTCCCCTTCACACTGCACTGTTCACACTGACCTACACTGTTTCCTAACTCACACCCAGTCCCCTTCACACTGCACTGTTCACACTGACCTACACAGTATCCTAACTCACACCGAGTCCCCTTCACCCCGCACTGTTCACACTGACCTACACTGTATCCAAACTCACACCGAGTCCCCTTCACACTGCACTGTTCACACTGACCTACACTGTATCCAAACTCACACCGAGTTCCCTTCACACTGCACTGTTCACACTGACCTACACTGTATCCTAACTCACACCCAGTCCCCTTCACACTGCACTGTTCACACTGACCTACACTGTATCCTCACTCACACCGAGTCCCCTTCTCCCCGCACTGTTCACACTGACCTACACTGTATCCTAACTCACACCCAGTCCCCTTCACCCCGCACTGTTCACACTGACCTACACTGTATCCTAACTCACACCCAGTCCCCTTCACACTGCACCGTTCACACTGAGCTACACTGTATCCTAACTCACACCCAGTCCCCTTCACCCTGCACTGTTCACACTGACCTACACTGTATCCTAACTCACACCCAGTCCCCTTCACCCCGCACTGTTCACACTGACCTACACTGTATCCTAACTCACACCGAGTCCCCTTCACACTGCACTGTTCACACTGACCTACACTGTATCCTAACGCACACCGAGTCCCCTTCACCCTGCACTGTTCACACTGACCTACACTGTATCCTCACTCACACCGAGTCCCCTTCACCCTGCACTGTTCACACTGACCTACACTGTATCCTAACTCACACCCAGTCCCCTTCACACTGCACTGTTCACACTGATCTACACAGTATCCTAACTCACACCCAGTCCCCTTCACCCTGCACTGTTCACACTGACCTACACTGTATCCTAACTCACACCGAGTCCCCTTCACACTGCACTGTTCACACTGACCTACACTGTATCCTAACTCACACCCAGTCCCCTTCACACTGCACTGTTCACACTGACCTACACTGTATCCTAACTCACACCGAGTCCCCTTCACCCTGCACTGTTCACACTGACCTACACTGTATCCTAACTCACACCCAGTCCCCTTCACACTGCACTGTTCACACTGACCTACACTGTATCCTAACTCACACCCAGTCCCCTTCACCCTGCACCGTTCACACTGACCTACACTGTATCCTAACTCACACCCAGTCCCCTTCACACTGCACTGTTCACACTGACCTACACTGTATCCTAACTCACACCCAGTCCCCTTCACCCTGCACCGTTCACACTGACCTACACTGTATCCTCACTCACACCCAGTCCCCTTCACACTGCACTGTTCACACTGACCTACACTGTATCCTAACTCACACCCAGTCCCCTTCACACTGCACTGTTCACACTGACCTACACTGTATCCTCACTCACACCCAGTCCCCTTCACACTGCACTGTTCACACTGACCTACACTGTATCCTAACTCACACCCAGTCCCCTTCACCCCGCACTGTTCACACTGACCTACACTGTATCCAAACTCACACCGAGTCCCCTTCACACTGCACTGTTCACACTGACCTACACTGTATCCTAACTCACACCGAGTCCCATTCACCCTGCACTGTTCACACTGACCTACACTGTATCCTAACTCACACCCAGTCCCCTTCACACTGCACTGTTCACACTGACCTGCACTGTATCCTAACTCACACCCAGTCACCTTCACACTGCACTGTTCACACTGACCTACACTGTATCCTCACTCACACCGAGTCCCCTTCACACTGCACTGTTCACACTGACCTACACTGTATCCTCACTCACACCCAGTCCCCTTCACCCTGCACTGTTCACACTGACCTGCACTGTATCCTAACTCACACCGAGTCCCCTTCACACTGCACTGTTCACACTGACCTACACTGTATCCTAACTCACACCCAGTCCCCTTCACACTGCACTGTTCACACTGACCTACACTGTATCCTAACTCACACCCAGTCCCCTTCACACTGCACTGTTCACACTGACCTGCACTGTATCCTAACTCACACCCAGTCCCCTTCACACTGCACTGTTCACACTGACCTACACTGTATCCTAACTCACACCGAGTCCCCTTCACCCTGCACTGTTCACACTGACCTACACTGTATCCTAACTCACACCCAGTCCCCTTCACACTGCACTGTTCACACTGACCTACACTGTATCCTAACTCACACCGAGTCCCCTTCACCCTGCACTGTTCACACTGACCTACACTGTATCCTAACTCACACCGAGTCCCCTTCACCCTGCACTGTTCACACTGACCTACACTGTATCCTAACTCACACCGAGTCCCCTTCACACTGCACTGTTCACACTGACCTACACTGTATCCTAACTCACACCCAGTCCCCTTCACCCTGCACTGTTCACACTGACCTACACTGTATCCAAACTCACACCCAGTCCCCTTCACCCTGCACTGTTCACACTGACCTACACTGTTTCCTAACTCACACCGAGTCCCCTTCACACTGCACTGTTCACACTGACCTACACTGTATCCTAACTCACACCCAGTCCCCTTCACCCTGCACCGTTCACACTGACCTACACTGTATCCTAACTCACACCGAGTCCCCTTCACACTGCACTGTTCACACTGACCTACACTGTATCCTAACTCACACCCAGTCCCCTTCACACTGCACTGTTCACACTGACCTACACTGTATCCTAACTCACACCCAGTCCCCTTCACACTGCACTGTTCACACTGACCTACACTGTATCCTCACTCACACCGAGTCCCCTTCACACTGCACTGTTCACACTGACCTACACTGTATCCTAACTCAAACCCAGTCCCCTTCACACTGCACTGTTCACACTGACCTACACTGTATCCTAACTCACACCCAGTCCCCTTCACCCCGCACTGTTCACACTGACCTACACTGTATCCTAACTCACACCCAGTCCCCTTCACCCTGCACTGTTCACACTGACCTACACTGTATCCTCACTCACACCGAGTCCCCTTCACACTGCACTGTTCACACTGACCTACACTGTATCCTAACTCACACCCAGTCCCCTTCACCCTGCACTGTTCACACTGACCTACACTGTATCCTAACTCACACCCAGTCCCCTTCACACTGCACTGTTCACACTGACCTACACTGTATCCTAACTCACACCCAGTCCCCTTCACCCCGCACTGTTCACACTGACCTACACTGTATCCTAACTCACACCCAGTCCCCTTCACACTGCACTGTTCACACTGACCTACACTGTATCCTAACTCACACCGAGTCCCCTTCACACTGCACTGTTCACACTGACCTACACTGTATCCTCACTCACACCGAGTCCCCTTCACCCTGCACTGTTCACACTGACCTACACTGTATCCTAACTCACACCGAGTCCCCTTCACACTGCACTGTTCACACTGACCTACACTGTATCCTAACTCACACCGAGTCCCCTTCACCCTGCACTGTTCACACTGACCTACACTGTTACCTAACTCACACCGAGTCCCCTTCACACTGCACTGTTCACACTGACCTACACTGTATCCTAACTCACACCCAGTCCCCTTCACACTGCACTGTTCACACTGACCTACACTGTATCCTAACTCACACCGAGTCCCCTTCACACTGCACTGTTCACACTGACCTACACTGTATCCTAACTCACACCGAGTCCCCTTCACACTGCACTGTTCACACTGACCTACACTGTATCCTAACTCACACCCAGTCCCCTTCACCCTGCACTGTTCACACTGACCTACACTGTATCCTAACTCACACCCAGTCCCCTTCACACTGCACTGTTCACACTGACCTACACTGTATCCTAACTCACACCGAGTCCCCTTCACCCTGCACTGTTCACACTGACCTACACTGTATCCTAACTCACACCCAGTCCCCTTCACACTGCACTGTTCACACTGACCTACACTGTATCCTCACTCACACCGAGTCCCCTTCACACTGCACTGTTCACACTGACCTACACTGTATCCTCACTCACACCGAGTCCCCTTCACCCTGCACTGTTCACACTGACCTACACTGTATCCTAACTCACACCCAGTCCCCTTCACACTGCACTGTTCACACTGACCTACACAGTATCCTCACTCACACCCAGTCCCCTTCACACTGCACTGTTCACACTGACCTGCACTGTATCCTAACTCACACCCAGTCCCCTTCACACTGCACTGTTCACACTGACCTACACTGTATCCTCACTCACACCGAGTCCCCTTCACACTGCACTGTTCACACTGACCTACACTGTATCCTAACTCACACCCAGTCCCCTTAACCCTGCACTGTTCACACTGACCTACACTGTATCCTAACTCACACCGAGTCCCCTTCACCCTGCACTGTTCACACTGACCGACACTGTATCCTAACTCACACCCAGTCCCCTTCACCCTGCACTGTTCACACTGACCTACACTGTATCCTAACTCACACCCAGTCCCCTTCACACTGCACTGTTCACACTGACCTACACTGTATCCTAACTCACACCCAGTCCCCTTCACACTGCACTGTTCACACTGACCTACACTGTTTCCTAACTCACACCCAGTCCCCTTCACACTGCACTGTTCACACTGACCTACACTGTTTCCTAACTCACACCCAGTCCCCTTCACACTGCACTGTTCACACTGACCTACACAGTATCCTAACTCACACCGAGTCCCCTTCACACTGCACTGTTCACACTGACCTACACTGTATCCTCACTCACACCCAGTCCCCTTCACCCTGCACTGTTCACACTGACCTGCACTGTATCCTAACTCACACCCAGTCCCCTTCACACTGCAATGTTCACACTGACCTACACTGTATCCTAACTCACACCGAGTCCCCTTCACACTGCACTGTTCACACTGACCTACACTGTATCCTCACTCACACCCAGTCCCCTTCACCCTGCACTGTTCACACTGACCTACACTGTATCCTAACTCACACCCAGTCCCCTTCACACTGCACTGTTCACACTGACCTACACTGTATCCTAACTCACACCCAGTCCCCTTCACCCTGCACTGTTCACACTGACCTACACTGTATCCTAACTCACACCGAGTCCCCTTCACACTGCACTGTTCACACTGACCTACACTGTATCCTAACTCACACCCAGTCCCCTTCACACTGCACTGTTCACACTGACCTACACTGTATCCTAACTCACACCCAGTCCCCTTCACACTGCACTGTTCACACTGACCTACACTGTATCCTCACTCACACCCAGTCCCCTTCACCCTGCACTGTTCACACTGACCTACACTGTATCCTAACTCACACCGAGTCCCCTTCACCCTGCACTGTTCACACTGACCTACACTGTATCCTCACTCACACCGAGTCCCCTTCACACTGTACTGTTCACACTGACCTACACTGTATCCTAACTCACACCGAGTCCCCTTCACACTGCACTGTTCACACTGACCTACACTGTATCCTCACTCACACCCAGTCCCCTTCACCCTGCACTGTTCACACTGACCTACACTGTATCCTAACTCACACCGAGTCCCCTTCACCCTGCACTGTTCACACTGACCTACACTGTATCCTCACTCACACCGAGTCCCCTTCACACTGTACTGTTCACACTGACCTACACTGTATCCTCACTCACACCGAGTCCCCTTCACACTGTACTGTTCACACTGACCTACACTGTATCCTAACTCACACCGAGTCCCCTTCACACTGCACTGTTCACACTGACCGACACTGTATCCTAACTCACACCGAGTCCCCTTCACCCTGCACTGTTCACACTGACCTACACTGTATCCTAACTCACACCGAGTCCCCTTCACACTGCACTGTTCACACTGACCTACACTGTATCCTAACTCACACCCAGTCCCCTTCACCCTGCACTGTTCACACTGACCTACACTGTATCCTAACTCACACCGAGTCCCCTTCACACTGCACTGTTCACACTGACCTACACTGTATCCTAACTCACACCGAGTCCCCTTCACACTGCACTGTTCACACTGACCTACACTGTATCCTAACTCACACCCAGTCCCCTTCACACTGCACTGTTCACACTGACCTACACTGTATCCTAACTCACACCCAGTCCCCTTCACACTGCACTGTTCACACTGACCTACACTGTATCCTAACTCACACCCAGTCCCCTTCACACTGCACTGTTCACACTGACCTACACTGTATCCTAACTCACACCGAGTCCCCTTCACCCTGCACTGTTCACACTGACCTACACTGTATCCTAACTCACACCCAGTCCCCTTCACCCCGCACTGTTCACACTGACCTGCACTGTATCCTAACTCACACCGAGTCCCCTTCACCCTGCACTGTTCACACTGACCTACACTGTATCCAAACTCACACCGAGTCCCCTTCACACTGCACTGTTCACACTGACCTACACTGTATCCTAACTCACACCCAGTCCCCTTCACACTGCACTGTTCACACTGACCTACACTGTATCCTAACTCACACCCAGTCCCCTTCACACTGCACTGTTCACACTGACCTACACTGTATCCTAACTCACACCCAGTCCCCTTCACCCTGCACCGTTGACACTGACCTACACTGTATCCTAACTCACACCGAGTCCCCTTCACCCTGCACTGTTCACACTGACCTACACTGTATCCTAACTCACACCCAGTCCCCTTCACCCTGCACTGTTCACACTGACCTACACTGTATCCAAACTCACACCGAGTCCCCTTCACACTGCACTGTTCACACTGACCTACACTGTATCCTAACTCACACCCAGTCCCCTTCACACTGCACTGTTCACACTGACCTACACTGTATCCTAACTCACACCCAGTCCCCTTCACACTGCACTGTTCACACTGACCTACACTGTATCCTAACTCACACCGAGTCCCCTTCACACTGCACTGTTCACACTGACCTACACTGTATCCTAACTCACACCGAGTCCCCTTCACACTGCACTGTTCACACTGACCTACACTGTATCCTAACTCACACCGAGTCCCCTTCACACTGCACTGTTCACACTGACCTACACTGTATCCTAACTCACACCCAGTCCCCTTCACCCTGCACTGTTCACACTGACCTACACTGTATCCTAACTCACACCCAGTCCCCTTCACCCCGCACTGTTCACACTGACCTACACTGTATCCTAACTCACACCGAGTCCCCTTCACACTGCACTGTTCACACTGACCTACACTGTATCCTAACGCACACCGAGTCCCCTTCACCCTGCACTGTTCACACTGACCTACACTGTATCCTAACTCACACCCAGTCCTCTTCACACTGCACTGTTCACACTGACCTACACTGTATCCTAACTCACACCGAGTCCCCTTCACACTGCACTGTTCACACTGACCTACACTGTATCCTAACTCACACCCAGTCCCCTTCACACTGCACTGTTCACACTGACCTACACTGTATCCTAACTCACACCGAGTCCCCTTCACCCCGCACTGTTCACACTGACCTACACTGTATCCTAACTCACACCGAGTCCCCTTCACACTGCACTGTTCACACTGACCTACACTGTATCCTAACTCACACCGAGTCCCCTTCACACTGCACTGTTCACACTGACCTACACTGTATCCTAACTCACACCCAGTCCCCTTCACACTGCACTGTTCACACTGACCTACACTGTATCCTAACTCACACCCAGTCCCCTTCACCCTGCACTGTTCACACTGACCTACACTGTATCCTAACTCACACCGAGTCCCCTTCACACTGCACTGTTCACACTGACCTACACTGTATCCTAACTCACACCCAGTCCCCTTCACCCCGCACTGTTCACACTGACCTACACTGTATCCTCACTCACACCGAGTCCCCTTCACCCCGCACTGTTCACACTGACCTACACTGTATCCTAACTCACACCGAGTCCCCTTCACACTGCACTGTTCACACTGACCTACACTGTATCCTAACTCACACCCAGTCCCCTTCACACTGCACTGTTCACACTGACCTACACTGTATCCTAACTCACACCGAGTCCCCTTCACACTGCACTGTTCACACTGACCTACACTGTATCCTAACTCACACCCAGTCCCCTTCACCCTGCACCGTTCACACTGACCTACACTGTATCCTAACTCACACCGAGTCCCCTTCACACTGCACTGTTCACACTGACCTACACTGTATCCTAACTCACACCCAGTCCCCTTCACACTGCACTGTTCACACTGACCTACACTGTATCCTAACTCACACCGAGTCCCCTTCACACTGCACTGTTCACACTGACCTACACTGTATCCTAACTCACACCCAGTCCCCTTCACCCTGCACCGTTCACACTGACCTACACTGTATCCTAACTCACACCGAGTCCCCTTCACACTGCACTGTTCACACTGACCTACACTGTATCCTAACTCACACCGAGTCCCCTTCACACTGCACTGTTCACACTGACCTACACTGTATCCTAACTCACACCCAGTCCCCTTCACCCTGCACTGTTCACACTGACCTACACTGTATCCTAACTCACACCGAGTCCCCTTCACCCCGCACTGTTCACACTGACCTGCACTGTATCCAAACTCACACCGAGTCCCCTTCACACTGCACTGTTCACACTGACCTACACTGTATCCTAACTCACACCCAGTCCCCTTCACACTGCACTGTTCACACTGACCTACACTGTATCCTAACTCACACCCAGTCCCCTTCACACTGCACCGTTCACACTGACCTACACTGTATCCTAACTCACACCCAGTCCCCTTCACACTGCACTGTTCACACTGACCTACACTGTATCCTAACTCACACCCAGTCCCCTTCACCCCGCACTGTTCACACTGACCTACACTGTATCCTCACTCACACCGAGTCCCCTTCACCCTGCACTGTTCACACTGACCTACACTGTATCCTAACTCACACCGAGTCCCCTTCACCCTGCACTGTTCACACTGACCTACACTGTATCCTAACTCACACCCAGTCCCCTTCACACTGCACTGTTCACACTGACCGACACTGTATCCTAACTCACACCCAGTCCCCTTCACCCTGCACTGTTCACACTGACCTACACTGTATCCTAACTCACACCCAGTCCCCTTCACACTGCACTGTTCACACTGACCTACACTGTATCCTAACTCACACCGAGTCCCCTTCACCCTGCACTGTTCACACTGACCTACACTGTATCCTAACTCACACCCAGTCCCCTTCACACTGCACTGTTCACACTGACCTACACTGTATCCTAACTCACACCGAGTCCCCTTCACCCTGCACTGTTCACACTGACCTACACTGTATCCTAACTCACACCCAGTCCCCTTCACACTGCACTGTTCACACTGACCTACACTGTATCCTAACTCACACCCAGTCCCCTTCACACTGCACTGTTCACACTGACCTACACTGTATCCTAACTCACACCCAGTCCCCTTCACCCTGCACTGTTCACACTGACCTACACTGTAACCTAACTCACACCGAGTCCCCTTCACACTGCACTGTTCACACTGACCTACACTGTATCCTAACTCACACCCAGTCCCCTTCACACTGCACTGTTCACACTGACCTACACTGTATCCTAACTCACACCCAGTCCCCTTCACCCAGCACTGTTCACACTGACCTACACTGTATCCTAACTCACACCCAGTCCCCTTCACCCCGCACTGTTCACACTGACCTACACTGTATCCTAACTCACACCCAGTCCCCTTCACCCCGCACTGTTCACACTGACCTACACTGTATCCTAACTCACACCCAGTCCCCTTCACACTGCACTGTTCACACTGACCTACACTGTATCCTAACTCACACCGAGTCCCCTTCACCCCGCACTGTTCCCACTGACCTACACTGTATCCTAACTCACACCGAGTCCCCTTCACCCCGCACTGTTCCCACTGACCTACACTGTATCCTAACTCACACCGAGTCCCCTTCACCCCGCACTGTTCCCACTGACCTACACTGTATCCTAACGCACACCCAGTCCCCTTCACACTGCACTGTTCACACTGACCTACACTGTATCCTAACTCACACCCAGTCCCCTTCACACGGCACTGTTCACACTGACCTACACTGTATCCTAACTCACACCCAGTCCCCTTCACCCCGCACTGTTCACACTGACCTACACTGTATCCTCACTCACACCGAGTCCCCTTCACCCTGCACTGTTCACACTGACCTACACTGTATCCTCACTCACACCGAGTCCCCTTCACCCTGCACTGTTCACACTGACCTACACTGTATCCTCACTCACACCGAGTCCCCTTCACCCTGCACTGTTCACACTGACCTACACTGTATCCTCACTCACACCGAGTCCCCTTCACACTGCACTGTTCACACTGACCTACACTGTATCCTAACTCACACCCAGTCCCCTTCACCCTGCACTGTTCACACTGACCTACACTGTATCCTCACTCACACCGAGTCCCCTTCACACTGCACTGTTCACACTGACCTACACTGTATCCTAACTCACACCCAGTCCCCTTCACCCTGCACTGTTCACACTGACCTACACTGTATCCTCACTCACACCGAGTCCCCTTCACACTGCACTGTTCACACTGACCTACACAGTATCCTAACTCACACCCAGTCCCCTTCACACTGCACTGTTCACACTGACCTACACTGTATCCTAACTCACACCCAGTCCCCTTCACCCTGCACTGTTCACACTGACCTACACTGTATCCTCACTCACACCGAGTCCCCTTCACACTGCACTGTTCACACTGACCTACACTGTATCCTCACTCACACCGAGTCCCCTTCACACTGCACTGTTCACACTGACCTACACTGTATCCTCACTCACACCCAGTCCCCTTCACCCTGCACTGTTCACACTGACCTACACTGTATCCTAACTCACACCGAGTCCCCTTCACACTGCACTGTTCACACTGACCTACACTGTATCCTAACTCACACCCAGTCCCCTTCACCCCGCACTGTTCACACTGACCTACACTGTATCCTCACTCACACCGAGTCCCCTTCACCCTGCACTGTTCACACTGACCTACACTGTATCCTCACTCACACCGAGTCCCCTTCACCCTGCACTGTTCACACTGACCTACACTGTATCCTCACTCACACCGAGTCCCCTTCACCCTGCACTGTTCACACTGACCTACACTGTATCCTAACTCACACCCAGTCCCCTTCACCCTGCACTGTTCACACTGACCTACACTGTATCCTCACTCACACCGAGTCCCCTTCACACTGCACTGTTCACACTGACCTACACTGTATCCTCACTCACACCGAGTCCCCTTCACACTGCACTGTTCACACTGACCTACACTGTATCCTCACTCACACCCAGTCCCCTTCACCCTGCACTGTTCACACTGACCTACACTGTATCCTAACTCACACCGAGTCCCCTTCACACTGCACTGTTCACACTGACCTACACTGTATCCTCACTCACACCGAGTCCCCTTCACACTGCACTGTTCACACTGACCTACACTGTATCCTCACTCACACCGAGTCCCCTTCACACTGTACTGTTCACACTGACCTACACTGTATCCTAACTCACACCGAGTCCCCTTCACACTGCACTGTTCACACTGACCTACACTGTATCCTCACTCACACCCAGTCCCCTTCACCCCGCACTGTTCACACTGACCGACACTGTATCCTAACTCACACCGAGTCCCCTTCACCCTGCACTGTTCACACTGACCTACACTGTATCCTAACTCACACCGAGTCCCCTTCACACTGCACTGTTCACACTGACCTACACTGTATCCTAACTCACACCGAGTCCCCTTCACCCTGCACTGTTCATACTGACCTACACTGTATCCTAACTCACACCGAGTCCCCTTCACACTGCACTGTTCACACTGACCTACACTGTATCCTAACTCACACCCAGTCCCCTTCACCCTGCACTGTTCACACTGACCTACACTGTATCCTAACTCACACCGAGTCCCCTTCACACTGCACTGTTCACACTGACCTACACTGTATCCTAACTCACACCGAGTCCCCTTCACACTGCACTGTTCACACTGACCTACACTGTATCCTAACTCACACCCAGTCCCCTTCACACTGCACTGTTCACACTGACCTACACTGTATCCTAACTCACACCCAGTCCCCTTCACACTGCACTGTTCACACTGACCTACACTGTATCCTAACTCACACCGAGTCCCCTTCACCCTGCACTGTTCACACTGACCTACACTGTATCCTAACTCACACCCAGTCCCCTTCACCCCGCACTGTTCACACTGACCTGCACTGTATCCTAACTCACACCGAGTCCCCTTCACCCTGCACTGTTCACACTGACCTACACTGTATCCAAACTCACACCGAGTCCCCTTCACACTGCACTGTTCACACTGACCTACACTGTATCCTAACTCACACCCAGTCCCCTTCACACTGCACTGTTCACACTGACCTACACTGTATCCTAACTCACACCCAGTCCCCTTCACACTGCACTGTTCACACTGACCTACACTGTATCCTAACTCACACCCAGTCCCCTTCACCCTGCACCGTTGACACTGACCTACACTGTATCCTAACTCACACCGAGTCCCCTTCACCCTGCACTGTTCACACTGACCTACACTGTATCCTAACTCACACCCAGTCCCCTTCACCCTGCACTGTTCACACTGACCTACACTGTATCCAAACTCACACCGAGTCCCCTTCACACTGCACTGTTCACACTGACCTACACTGTATCCTAACTCACACCCAGTCCCCTTCACACTGCACTGTTCACACTGACCTACACTGTATCCTAACTCACACCCAGTCCCCTTCACACTGCACTGTTCACACTGACCTACACTGTATCCTAACTCACACCGAGTCCCCTTCACACTGCACTGTTCACACTGACCTACACTGTATCCTAACTCACACCGAGTCCCCTTCACACTGCACTGTTCACACTGACCTACACTGTATCCTAACTCACACCGAGTCCCCTTCACACTGCACTGTTCACACTGACCTACACTGTATCCTAACTCACACCCAGTCCCCTTCACCCTGCACTGTTCACACTGACCTACACTGTATCCTAACTCACACCCAGTCCCCTTCACCCCGCACTGTTCACACTGACCTACACTGTATCCTAACGCACACCGAGTCCCCTTCACACTGCACTGTTCACACTGACCTACACTGTATCCTAACTCACACCGAGTCCCCTTCACCCCGCACTGTTCACACTGACCTACACTGTATCCTAACGCACACCGAGTCCCCTTCACCCTGCACTGTTCACACTGACCTACACTGTATCCTAACGCACACCGAGTCCCCTTCACCCTGCACTGTTCACACTGACCTACACTGTATCCTAACTCACACCCAGTCCCCTTCACACTGCACTGTTCACACTGACCTACACTGTATCCTAACTCACACCCAGTCCCCTTCACCCCGCACTGTTCACACTGACCTACACTGTATCCTAACGCACACCGAGTCCCCTTCACCCTGCACTGTTCACACTGACCTACACTGTATCCTAACTCACACCCAGTCCCCTTCACACTGCACTGTTCACACTGACCTACACTGTATCCTCACTCACACCCAGTCCCCTTCACACTGCACTGTTCACACTGACCTACACTGTATCCTCACTCACACCGAGTCCCCTTCACACTGCACTGTTCACACTGACCAACACTGTATCCTAACTCACACCGAGTCCCCTTCACCCCGCACTGTTCACACTGACCTACACTGTATCCTAACTCACACCCAGTCCCCTTCACACTGCACTGTTCACACTGACCTACACTGTATCCTAACTCACACCCAGTCCCCTTCACACTGCACTGTTCACACTGACCTACACTGTATCCTCACTCACACCCAGTCCCCTTCACACTGCACTGTTCACACTGACCTACACTGTATCCTAACTCACACCCAGTCCCCTTCACACTGCACTGTTCACACTGACCTACACAGTATCCTAACTCACACCGAGTCCCCTTCACCCTGCACTGTTCACACTGACCTACACTGTATCCTCACTCACACCGAGTCCCCTTCACACTGCACTGTTCACACTGACCTACACTGTATCCTAACTCACACCGAGTCCCCTTCACACTGCACTGTTCACACTGACCTACACTGTATCCTAACTCACACCGAGTCCCCTTCACCCTGCACTGTTCACACTGACCTACACAGTATCCTCACTCACACCGAGTCCCCTTCACACTGCACTGTTCACACTGACCTACACTGTATCCTAACTCACACCCAGTCCCCTTCACCCCGCACTGTTCACACTGACCTACACTGTTTCCTAACTCACACCCAGTCCCCTTCACACTGCACTGTTCACACTGACCTACACTGTATCCTAACTCACACCGAGTCCCCTTCACACTGCACTGTTCACACTGACCTACACTGTATCCTCACTCACACCCAGTCCCCTTCACCCTGCACTGTTCACACTGACCTACACTGTGTCCAAACTCACACCCAGTCCCCTTCACCCCGCACTGTTCACACTGACCGACACTGTATCCTAACTCACACCGAGTCCCCTTCACACTGCACTGTTCACACTGACCTACACTGTATCCTAACTCACACCCAGTCCCCTTCACACTGCACTGTTCACACTGACCTACACTGTATCCTAACTCACACCGAGTCCCCTTCACACTGCACTGTTCACACTGACCTACACTGTATCCTAACTCACACCGAGTCCCCTTCACACTGCACTGTTCACACTGACCTACACTGTATCCTAACTCACACCCAGTCCCCTTCACACTGCACTGTTCACACTGACCTACACTGTATCCTAACTCACACCGAGTCCCCTTCACCCCGCACTGTTCACACTGACCTACACTGTATCCTAACTCACACCGAGTCCCCTTCACACTGCACTGTTCACACTGACCTACACTGTATCCTAACTCACACCCAGTCCCCTTCACCCTGCACTGTTCACACTGACCTACACTGTATCCTAACTCACACCGAGTCCCCTTCACACTGCACTGTTCACACTGACCTACACTGTATCCTAACTCACACCCAGTCCCCTTCACCCCGCACTGTTCACACTGACCTACACTGTATCCTCACTCACACCGAGTCCCCTTCACCCCGCACTGTTCACACTGACCTACACTGTATCCTAACTCACACCGAGTCCCCTTCACACTGCACTGTTCACACTGACCTACACTGTATCCTAACTCACACCCAGTCCCCTTCACACTGCACTGTTCACACTGACCTACACTGTATCCTAACTCACACCGAGTCCCCTTCACACTGCACTGTTCACACTGACCTACACTGTATCCTAACTCACACCGAGTCCCCTTCACACTGCACTGTTCACACTGACCTACACTGTATCCTAACTCACACCCAGTCCCCTTCACCCTGCACCGTTCACACTGACCTACACTGTATCCTAACTCACACCCAGTCCCCTTCACACTGCACTGTTCACACTGACCTACACTGTATCCTAACTCACACCCAGTCCCCTTCACCCTGCACTGTTCACACTGACCTACACTGTATCCTAACTCACACACAGTCCCCTTCACACTGCACTGTTCACACTGACCTACACTGTATCCTAACTCACACCCAGTCCCCTTCACACTGCACTGTTCACACTGACCTACACTGTATCCTAACTCACACCGAGTCCCCTTCACCCCGCACTGTTCACACTGACCTACACTGTATCCTAACTCACACCGAGTCCCCTTCACACTGCACTGTTCACACTGACCTACACTGTATCCTAACTCACACCCAGTCCCCTTCACCCTGCACTGTTCACACTGACCTACACTGTATCCTAACTCACACCGAGTCCCCTTCACACTGCACTGTTCACACTGACCTACACTGTATCCTAACTCACACCCAGTCCCCTTCACCCCGCACTGTTCACACTGACCTACACTGTATCCTCACTCACACCGAGTCCCCTTCACCCCGCACTGTTCACACTGACCTACACTGTATCCTAACTCACACCGAGTCCCCTTCACACTGCACTGTTCACACTGACCTACACTGTATCCTAACTCACACCCAGTCCCCTTCACACTGCACTGTTCACACTGACCTACACTGTATCCTAACTCACACCGAGTCCCCTTCACACTGCACTGTTCACACTGACCTACACTGTATCCTAACTCACACCCAGTCCCCTTCACCCTGCACCGTTCACACTGACCTACACTGTATCCTAACTCACACCCAGTCCCCTTCACACTGCACTGTTCACACTGACCTACACTGTATCCTAACTCACACCCAGTCCCCTTCACCCTGCACTGTTCACACTGACCTACACTGTATCCTAACTCACACCGAGTCCCCTTCTCCCTGCACTGTTCACACTGACCTGCACTGTATCCAAACTCACACCGAGTCCCCTTCACCCCGCACTGTTCACACTGACCTGCACTGTATCCAAACTCACACCGAGTCCCCTTCACACTGCACTGTTCACACTGACCTACACTGTATCCTAACTCACACCCAGTCCCCTTCACACTGCACTGTTCACACTGACCTACACTGTATCCTAACTCACACCCAGTCCCCTTCACACTGCACCGTTCACACTGACCTACACTGTATCCTAACTCACACCCAGTCCCCTTCACACTGCACTGTTCACACTGACCTACACTGTATCCTAACTCACACCCAGTCCCCTTCACCCCGCACTGTTCACACTGACCTACACTGTATCCTAACTCACACCCAGTCCCCTTCACACTGCACTGTTCACACTGACCTACACTGTATCCTAACTCACACCGAGTCCCCTTCACCCTGCACTGTTCACACTGACCTACACTGTATCCTAACTCACCCCGAGTCCCCTTCACACTGCACTGTTCACACTGACCGACACTGTATCCTAACTCACACCCAGTCCCCTTCACCCTGCACTGTTCACACTGACCTACACTGTATCCTAACTCACACCGAGTCCCCTTCACCCTGCACTGTTCACACTGACCTACACTGTATCCTAACTCACACCCAGTCCCCTTCACACTGCACTGTTCACACTGACCTACACTGTATCCTAACTCACACCCAGTCCCCTTCACACTGCACTGTTCACACTGACCTACACTGTATCCTAACTCACACCCAGTCCCCTTCACACTGCACTGTTCACACTGACCTACACTGTATCCTAACTCACACCCAGTCCCCTTCACCCTGCACTGTTCACACTGACCTACACTGTATCCTAACTCACACCGAGTCCCCTTCACACTGCACTGTTCACACTGACCTACACTGTATCCTAACTCACACCCAGTCCCCTTCACACTGCACTGTTCACACTGACCTACACTGTATCCTAACTCACACCCAGTCCCCTTCACCCTGCACTGTTCACACTGACCTACACTGTATCCTAACTCACACCCAGTCCCCTTCACCCCGCACTGTTCACACTGACCTGCACTGTATCCTAACTCACACCCAGTCCCCTTCACCTCGCACTGTTCACACTGACCTACACTGTATCCTAACTCACACCCAGTCCCCTTCACACTGCACTGTTCACACTGACCTACACTGTATCCTAACTCACACCGAGTCCCCTTCACCCCGCACTGTTCCCACTGACCTACACTGTATCCTCACTCACACCCAGTCCCCTTCACACTGCACTGTTCACACTGACCTACACTGTATCCTAACTCACACCCAGTCCCCTTCACACGGCACTGTTCACACTGACCTACACTGTATCCTAACTCACACCCAGTCCCCTTCACACTGCACTGTTCACACTGACCTACACTGTATCCTAACTCACACCCAGTCCCCTTCACCCCGCACTGTTCACACTGACCTACACTGTATCCTCACTCACACCGAGTCCCCTTCACCCTGCACTGTTCACACTGACCTACACTGTATCCTCACTCACACCGAGTCCCCTTCACCCTGCACTGTTCACACTGACCTACACTGTATCCTCACTCACACCGAGTCCCCTTCACCCTGCACTGTTCACACTGACCTACACTGTATCCTCACTCACACCGAGTCCCCTTCACCCTGCACTGTTCACACTGACCTACACTGTATCCTAACTCACACCCAGTCCCCTTCACCCTGCACTGTTCACACTGACCTACACTGTATCCTCACTCACACCGAGTCCCCTTCACACTGCACTGTTCACACTGACCTACACTGTATCCTCACTCACACCGAGTCCCCTTCACCCTGCACTGTTCACACTGACCTACACTGTATCCTAACTCACACCCAGTCCCCTTCACCCTGCACTGTTCACACTGACCTACACTGTATCCTCACTCACACCGAGTCCCCTTCACACTGCACTGTTCACACTGACCTACACTGTATCCTCACTCACACCGAGTCCCCTTCACACTGCACTGTTCACACTGACCTACACTGTATCCTCACTCACACCCAGTCCCCTTCACCCTGCACTGTTCACACTGACCTACACTGTATCCTAACTCACACCGAGTCCCCTTCACACTGCACTGTTCACACTGACCTACACTGTATCCTAACTCACACCCAGTCCCCTTCACCCCGCACTGTTCACACTGACCTACACTGTATCCTCACTCACACCGAGTCCCCTTCACCCTGCACTGTTCACACTGACCTACACTGTATCCTCACTCACACCGAGTCCCCTTCACCCTGCACTGTTCACACTGACCTACACTGTATCCTCACTCACACCGAGTCCCCTTCACCCTGCACTGTTCACACTGACCTACACTGTATCCTAACTCACACCCAGTCCCTTTCACCCTGCACTGTTCACACTGACCTACACTGTATCCTCACTCACACCGAGTCCCCTTCACACTGCACTGTTCACACTGACCTACACTGTATCCTCACTCACACCCAGTCCCCTTCACCCTGCACTGTTCACACTGACCTACACTGTATCCTAACTCACACCGAGTCCCCTTCACACTGCACTGTTCACACTGACCTACACTGTATCGTCACTCACACCCAGTCCCCTTCACCCTGCACTGTTCACACTGACCAACACTGTATCCTAACTCACACCCAGTCCCCTTCACACTGCACTGTTCACACTGACCTACACTGTATCCTCACTCACACCCAGTCCCCTTCACCCCGCACTGTTCACACTGACCTACACTGTATCCTAACTCACACCCAGTCCCCTTCACACTGCACTGTTCACACTGACCTACACTGTATCCAAACTCACACCCAGTCCCCTTCACACTGCACTGTTCACACTGACCTACACTGTATCCTAACTCACACCCAGTCCCCTTCACCCTGCACTGTTCATACTGACCTACACTGTATCCTAACTCACACCCAGTCCCCTTCACCCTGCACTGTTCACACTGACCTACACTGTATCCTAACTCACACCCAGTCCCCTTCACACTGCACTGTTCACACTGACCTACACTGTATCCTAACTCACACCGAGTCCCCTTCACCCCGCACTGTTCACACTGACCTACACTGTATCCTCACTCACACCGAGTCCCCTTCACCCTGCACTGTTCACACTGACCTACACTGTATCCTCACTCACACCCAGTCCCCTTCACCCCGCACTGTTCACACTGACCTACACTGTATCCTAACTCACACCGAGTCCCCTTCACACTGCACTGTTCACACTGACCTACACTGTATCCTAACTCACACCGAGTCCCCTTCACCCTGCACTGTTCACACTGAACTACACTTTATCCTAACTCACACCGAGTCCCCTTCACACTGCACTGTTCACACTGACCAACACTGTATCCTAACTCACACCGAGTCCCCTTCACACTGCACTGTTCACACTGGCCTACACTGTATCCTAACTCACACCGAGTCCCCTTCACACTGCACTGTTCACACTGACCTACACTGTATCCTAACTCACACCCAGTCCCCTTCACCCCGCACTGTTCACACTGACCTACACTGTATCCTCACTCACACCGAGTCCCCTTCACCCTGCACTGTTCACACTGACCTACACTGTATCCTCACTCACACCGAGTCCCCTTCACCCTGCACTGTTCACACTGACCTACACTGTATCCTCACTCACACCGAGTCCCCTTCACCCTGCACTGTTCACACTGACCTACACTGTATCCTAACTCACACCCAGTCCCTTTCACCCTGCACTGTTCACACTGACCTACACTGTATCCTCACTCACACCGAGTCCCCTTCACACTGCACTGTTCACACTGACCTACACTGTATCCTCACTCACACCGAGTCCCCTTCACACTGCACTGTTCACACTGACCTACACTGTATCCTCACTCACACCCAGTCCCCTTCACCCTGCACTGTTCACACTGACCTACACTGTATCCTAACTCACACCGAGTCCCCTTCACACTGCACTGTTCACACTGACCTACACTGTATCGTCACTCACACCCAGTCCCCTTCACCCTGCACTGTTCACACTGACCAACACTGTATCCTAACTCACACCCAGTCCCCTTCACACTGCACTGTTCACACTGACCTACACTGTATCCTCACTCACACCCAGTCCCCTTCACCCCGCACTGTTCACACTGACCTACACTGTATCCTAACTCACACCCAGTCCCCTTCACACTGCACTGTTCACACTGACCTACACTGTATCCAAACTCACACCCAGTCCCCTTCACACTGCACTGTTCACACTGACCTACACTGTATCCTAACTCACACCCAGTCCCCTTCACCCTGCACTGTTCATACTGACCTACACTGTATCCTAACTCACACCCAGTCCCCTTCACCCTGCACTGTTCACACTGACCTACACTGTATCCTAACTCACACCCAGTCCCCTTCACACTGCACTGTTCACACTGACCTACACTGTATCCTAACTCACACCCAGTCCCCTTCACACTGCACTGTTCACACTGACCTACACTGTATCCTAACTCACACCCAGTCCCCTTCACACTGCACTGTTCACACTGACCTACACTGTATCCTAACTCACACCCAGTCCCCTTCACACTGCACTGTTCACACTGACCTACACTGTATCCTAACTCACACCCAGTCCCCTTCACACTGCACTGTTCACACTGACCTACACTGTATCCTAACTCACACCCAGTCCCCTTCACACTGCACTGTTCACACTGACCTACACTGTATCCTAACTCACACCGAGTCCCCTTCACACTGCACTGTTCACACTGACCTACACTGTATCCTAACTCACACCGAGTCCCCTTCACCCCGCACTGTTCACACTGACCTACACTGTATCCTCACTCACACCGAGTCCCCTTCACCCTGCACTGTTCACACTGACCTACACTGTATCCTCACTCACACCCAGTCCCCTTCACCCCGCACTGTTCACACTGACCTACACTGTATCCTAACTCACACCGAGTCCCCTTCACACTGCACTGTTCACACTGACCTACACTGTATCCTAACTCACACCGAGTCCCCTTCACCCTGCACTGTTCACACTGAACTACACTTTATCCTAACTCACACCGAGTCCCCTTCACACTGCACTGTTCACACTGACCAACACTGTATCCTAACTCACACCGAGTCCCCTTCACACTGCACTGTTCACACTGGCCTACACTGTATCCTAACTCACACCCAGTCCCCTTCACCCTGCACTGTTCACACTGACCTACACTGTATCCTCACTCACACCGAGTCCCCTTCACCCTGCACTGTTCACACTGACCTACACTGTATCCTAACTCACACCGAGACCCCTTCACACTGCACTGTTCACACTGACCTACACTGTATCCAAACTCACACCGAGTCCCCTTCACACTGCACTGTTCACACTGCCCTACACTGTATCCTAACTCACACCCAGTCCCCTTCACACTGCACTGTTCACACTGACCTACACTGTATCCTAACTCACACCCAGTCCCCTTCACCCTGCACTGTTCACACTGACCTACACTGTATCCTAACTCACACCCAGTCCCTTTCACCCTGCACTGTTCACACTGCCCTACACTGTATCCTAACTCACACCCAGTCCCCTTCACACTGCACCGTTCACACTGACCTACACTGTATCCTAACTCACACCCAGTCCCCTTCACACTGCACTGTTCACACTGACCTACACTGTATCCTCATTCACACCCAGTCCCCTTCACACTGCACTGTTCACACTGACCTACACTGTATCCTAACTCACACCCAGTCCCCTTCACACTGCACTGTTCACACTGACCTACACTGTATCCTAACTCACACCGAGTCCCCTTCACACTGCACTGTTCACACTGACCTACACTGTATCCTAACTCACACCCAGTCCCCTTCACACTGCACTGTTCACACTGACCTACACTGTATCCTAACTCACACTGAGTCCCCTTCACCCTGCACTGTTCACACTGACCTACACTGTATCCTAACTCACACCCAGTCCCCTTCACCCTGCACTGTTCACACTGACCTACACTGTATCCTAACTCACACCCAGTCCCCTTCACACTGCACTGTTCACACTGACCTACACTGTATCCTAACTCACACCCAGTCCCCTTCACACTGCACTGTTCACACTGACCTACACTGTATCCTAACTCACACCCAGTCCCCTTCACCCTGCACCGTTCACACTGACCTACACTGTATCCTAACTCACACCCAGTCCCCTTCACACTGCACTGTTCACACTGACCTACACTGTATCCTAACTCACACCGAGTCCCCTTCTCCCTGCACTGTTCACACTGACCTGCACTGTATCCAAACTCACACCGAGTCCCCTTCACCCCGCACTGTTCACACTGACCTGCACTGTATCCAAACTCACACCGAGTCCCCTTCACACTGCACTGTTCACACTGACCTACACTGTATCCTAACTCACACCCAGTCCCCTTCACACTGCACTGTTCACACTGACCTACACTGTATCCTAACTCACACCCAGTCCCCTTCACCCTGCACCGTTCACACTGACCTACACTGTATCCTAACTCACACCGAGTCCCCTTCACCCTGCACTGTTCACACTGACCTACACTGTATCCTAACTCACACCGAGTCCCCTTCACACTGCACTGTTCACACTGACCTACACTGTATCCTAACTCACACCCAGTCCCCTTCACCCCGCGCTGTTCACACTGACCTACACTGTATCCTAACTCACACCGAGTCCCCTTCACACTGCACTGTTCACACTGACCTACACTGTATCCTAACTCACACCCAGTCCCCTTCACACTTCACCGTTCACACTGACCTACACTGTATCCTAACTCACACCCAGTCCCCTTCACACTGCACTGTTCACACTGACCTACACTGTATCCTAACTCACACCCAGTCCCCTTCACACTGCACTGTTCACACTGACCTACACTGTATCCTAACTCACACCCAGTCCCCTTCACCCCGCACTGTTCACACTGACCTACACTGTATCCTAACTCACACCGAGTCCCCTTCACACTGCACTGTTCACACTGACCGACACTGTATCCTAACTCACACCCAGTCCCCTTCACCCTGCACTGTTCACACTGACCTACACTGTATCCTAACTCACACCCAGTCCCCTTCACACTGCACTGTTCACACTGATCTACACTGTATCCTAACTCACACCCAGTCCCCTTCACCCTGCACTGTTCACACTGACCTACACTGTATCCTAACTCACACCGAGTCCCCTTCACACTGCACTGTTCACACTGACCTACACTGTATCCTAACTCACACCCAGTCCCCTTCACACTGCACTGTTCACACTGACCTACACTGTATCCTAACTCACACCCAGTCCCCTTCACACTGCACTGTTCACACTGACCTACACTGTATCCTAACTCACACCCAGTCCCCTTCACACTGCACTGTTCACACTGACCTACACTGTATCCTAACTCACACCCAGTCCCCTTCACCCTGCACTGTTCACACTGACCTACACTGTATCCTAACTCACACCGAGTCCCCTTCACACTGCACTGTTCACACTGACCTACACTGTATCCTAACTCACACCCAGTCCCCTTCACACTGCACTGTTCACACTGACCTACACTGTATCCTAACTCACACCCAGTCCCCTTCACACTGCACTGTTCACACTGACCTACACTGTATCCTAACTCACACCCAGTCCCCTTCACACTGCACTGTTCACACTGACCTACACTGTATCCTAACTCACACCCAGTCCCCTTCACCCTGCACTGTTCACACTGACCTACACTGTATCCTAACTCACACCCAGTCCCCTTCACCCCGCACTGTTCACACTGACCTACACTGTATCCTAACTCACACCGAGTCACCTTCACACTGCACTGTTCACACTGACCTACACTGTATCCTAACTCACACCCAGTCCCCTTCACACTGCACTGTTCACACTGACCTACACTGTATCCTAACTCACACCCAGTCCCCTTCACCCTGCACTGTTCACACTGACCTACACTGTATCCTAACTCACACCGAGTCCCCTTCACACTGCACTGTTCACACTGACCTACACTGTATCCTAACTCACACCCAGTCCCCTTCACACTGCACTGTTCACACTGACCTACACTGTATCCTAACTCACACCCAGTCCCCTTCACACTGCACTGTTCACACTGACCTACACTGTATCCTAACTCACACCGAGTCCCCTTCACACTGCACTGTTCACACTGACCTACACTGTATCCTAACTCACACCGAGTCCCCTTCACCCCGCACTGTTCACACTGACCTACACTGTATCCTCACTCACACCGAGTCCCCTTCACCCTGCACTGTTCACACTGACCTACACTGTATCCTAACTAACACCGAGTCCCCTTCACACTGCACTGTTCACACTGACCTACACTGTATCCTAACTCACACCGAGTCCCCTTCACCCCGCACTGTTCACACTGACCTACACTGTATCCTCACTCACACCGAGTCCCCTTCACCCTGCACTGTTCACACTGACCTACACTGTATCCTCACTCTCACCGAGTCCCCTTCACCCTGCACTGTTCACACTGACCTACACTGTATCCTAACTCACACCGAGTCCCCTTCACACTGCACTGTTCACACTGACCTACACTGTATCCTAACTCACACCCAGTCCCCTTCACACTGCACTGTTCACACTGACCTACACTGTATCCAAACTCACACCGAGTCCCCTTCACCCTGCACTGTTCACACTGACCTACACTGTATCCTAACTCACACCCAGTCCCCTTCACACTGCACTGTTCACACTGACCTACACTGTATCCTAACTCACACCCAGTCCCCTTCACCCTGCACTGTTCACACTGACCTACACTGTATCCTAACTCACACCCAGTCCCCTTCACACTGCACTGTTCACACTGACCTACACTGTATCCTAACTCACACCCAGTCCCCTTCACCCTGCACCGTTCACACTGACCTACACTGTATCCTAACTCACACCCAGTCCCCTTCACACTTCACCGTTCACACTGACCTACACTGTATCCTAACTCACACCCAGTCCCCTTCACACTGCACTGTTCACACTGACCTACACTGTATCCTAACTCACACCCAGTCCCCTTCACCCCGCACTGTTCACACTGACCTACACTGTATCCTAACTCACACCGAGTCCCCTTCACACTGCACTGTTCACACTGACCGACACTGTATCCTAACTCACACCCAGTCCCCTTCACCCTGCACTGTTCACACTGACCTACACTGTATCCTAACTCACACCCAGTCCCCTTCACACTGCACTGTTCACACTGATCTACACTGTATCCTAACTCACACCCAGTCCCCTTCACCCTGCACTGTTCACACTGACCTACACTGTATCCTAACTCACACCGAGTCCCCTTCACACTGCACTGTTCACACTGACCTACACTGTATCCTAACTCACACCCAGTCCCCTTCACACTGCACTGTTCACACTGACCTACACTGTATCCTAACTCACACCCAGTCCCCTTCACCCTGCACTGTTCACACTGACCTACACTGTATCCTAACTCACACCGAGTCCCCTTCACACTGCACTGTTCACACTGACCTACACTGTATCCTAACTCACACCCAGTCCCCTTCACCCCGCACTGTTCACACTGACCTACACTGTATCCTAACTCACAGCGAGTCCCCTTCACCCTGCACTGTTCACACTGTCCTACACTGTATCCTAACTCACACCGAGTCCCCTTCACCCCGCACTGTTCACACTGACCTACACTGTATCCTCACTCACACCCAGTCCCCTTCACACTGCACTGTTCACACTGACCTACACTGTATCCTAACTCACACCGAGTCCCCTTCACCCTGCACTGTTCACACTGACCTACACTGTATCCAAACTCACACCGAGTCCCCTTCACACTGCACTGTTCACACTGACCTACACTGTATCCTAACTCACACCCAGTCCCCTTCATCCCGCACTGTTCACACTGACCTACACTGTATCCTCACTCACACCGAGTCCCCTTCACCCTGCACTGTTCACACTGACCTACACTGTATCCTAACTAACACCGAGTCCCCTTCACACTGCACTGTTCACACTGACCTACACTGTATCCTCACTCACACCCAGTCCCCTTCACACTGCACTGTTCACACTGACCTACACTGTATCCTAACTCACACCGAGTCCCCTTCACACTGCACTGTTCACACTGACCTACACTGTATCCTAACTCACACCGAGTCCCCTTCACCCCGCACTGTTCACACTGACCTACACTGTATCCTCACTCACACCGAGTCCCCTTCACCCTGCACTGTTCACACTGACCTACACTGTATCCTCACTCACACCCAGTCCCCTTCACACTGCACTGTTCACACTGACCTACACTGTATCCTCACTCACACCGAGTCCCCTTCACCCTGCACTGTTCACACTGACCTACACTGTATCCTAACTAACACCGAGTCCCCTTCACACTGCACTGTTCACACTGACCTACACTGTATCCTAACTCACACCCAGTCCCCTTCACACTGCACTGTTCACACTGACCTACACTGTATCCTAACTCACACCCAGTCCCCTTCACACTGCACTGTTCACACTGACCTACACTGTATCCTAACTCACACCGAGTCCCCTTCACACTGCACTGTTCACACTGACCTACACTGTATCCTAACTCACACCCAGTCCCCTTCACACTGCACTGTTCACACTGACCTACACTGTATCCTCACTCACACCGAGTCCCCTTCACCCTGCACTGTTCACACTGACCTACACTGTATCCTAACTCACACCCAGTCCCCTTCACACTGCACTGTTCACACTGACCTACACTGTATCCTCACTCACACCCAGTCCCCTTCACCCTGCACTGTTCACACTGACCTACACTGTATCCTAACTCACACCCAGTCCCCTTCACACTGCACTGTTCACACTGACCTACACTGTATCCTCACTCACACCGAGTCCCCTTCACACTGCACTGTTCACACTGACCTACACTGTATCCTAACTCACACCCAGTCCCCTTCACCCCGCACTGTTCACACTGACCTACACTGTATCCTCACTCACACCCAGTCCCCTTCACACTGCACTGTTCACACTGACCTACACTGTATCCTAACTCACACCCAGTCCCCTTCACACTGCACTGTTCACACTGACCTACACTGTTTCCTAACTCACACCGAGTCCCCTTCACCCTGCACTGTTCACACTGACCTACACTGTATCCAAACTCACACCCAGTCCCCTTCACACTGCACTGTTCACACTGACCTACACTGTATCCTAACTCACACCCAGTCCCCTTCACACTGCACTGTTCACACTGACCTACACTGTATCCTCACTCACACCGAGTCCCCTTCACCCCGCACTGTTCACACTGACCTACACTGTATCCTAACTCACACCGAGTCCCCTTCACACTGCACTGTTCACACTGACCTACACTGTATCCTAACACACACCCAGTCCCCTTCACCCCGCACTGTTCACACTGACCGACACTGTATCCTAACTCACACCCAGTCCCCTTCACACTGCACTGTTCACACTGACCTACACTGTATCCTAACTCACACCCAGTCCCCTTCACCCTGCACTGTTCACACTGACCTACACTGTATCCTAACTCACACCCAGTCCCCTTCACCCCGCACTGTTCACACTGACCTACACTGTATCCAAACTCACACCCAGTCCCCTTCACACTGCACTGTTCACACTGACCTACACTGTATCCTCACTCACACCGAGTCCCCTTCACCCCGCACTGTTCACACTGACCTACACTGTATCCTAACTCACACCGAGTCCCCTTCACCCTGCACTGTTCACACTGACCTACACTGTATCCTCACTCACACCGAGTCCCCTTCACCCCGCACTGTTCACACTGACCTACACTGTATCCTAACTCACACCCAGTCCCCTTCACACTGCACTGTTCACACTGACCTACACTGTATCCTAACTCACACCCAGTCCCCTTCACCCTGCACTGTTCACACTGACCTACACTGTATCCTAACTCACACTGAGTCCCCTTCACACTGCACTGTTCACACTGACCTACACTGTGTCCAAACTCACACCCAGTCCCCTTCACCCCGCACTGTTCACACTGACCGACACTGTATCCTAACTCACACCGAGTCCCCTTCACACTGCACTGTTCACACTGACCTACACTGTATCCTAACTCACACCCAGTCCCCTTCACACTGCACTGTTCACACTGACCTACACTGTATACTAACTCACACCGAGTCCCCTTCACACTGCACTGTTCACACTGACCTACACTGTATCCTAACTCACACCGAGTCCCCTTCACCCTGCACTGTTCACACTGACCTACACTGTATCCTAACTCACACCCAGTCCCCTTCACACTGCACTGTTCACACTGACCTACACTGTATCCTAACTCACACCCAGTCCCCTTCACACTGCACTGTTCACACTGACCTACACTGTATCCTAACTCACACCCAGTCCCCTTCACACTGCACTGTTCACACTGACCTACACTGTATCCTAACTCACACCCAGTCCCCTTCACACTGCACTGTTCACACTGACCTACACTGTATCCTAACTCACACCCAGTCCCCTTCACCCCGCACTGTTCACACTGACCTACACTGTATCCTAACTCACACCCAGTCCCCTTCACACTGCACTGTTCACACTGACCTACACTGTATCCTAACTCACACCCAGTCCCCTTCACCCCGCACCGTTCACACTGACCTACACTGTATCCTAACTCACACCCAGTCCCCTTCACCCTGCACTGTTCACACTGACCTACACTGTATCCTAACTCACACCGAGTCCCCTTCACACTGCACTGTTCACACTGACCTACACTGTATCCTAACTCACACCCAGTCCCCTTCACCCCGCACTGTTCACACTGACCTACACTGTATCCAAACTCACACCCAGTCCCCTTCACACTGCACTGTTCACACTGACCTACACTGTATCCTAACTAACACCGAGTCCCCTTCACACTGCACTGTTCACACTGACCTACACTGTATCCTAACTCACACCCAGTCCCCTTCACACTGCACTGTTCACACTGACCTACACTGTATCCTAACTCACACCCAGTCACCTTCACACTGCACTGTTCACACTGACCTACACTGTATCCTAACTCACACCGAGTCCCCTTCACACTGCACTGTTCACACTGACCTGCACTGTATCCTAACTAACACCGAGTCCCCTTCACCCTGCACTGTTCACACTGACCTACACAGTATCCTCACTCACACCCAGTCCCCTTCACACTGCACTGTTCACACTGACCTACACTGTATCCTAACTCACACCCAGTCCCCTTCACCCTGCACTGTTCACACTGACCTACACTGTATCCTAACTCACACCGAGTCCCCTTCACACTGCACTGTTCACACTGACCTACACTGTATCCTAACTCACACCCAGTCCCCTTCACACTGCACTGTTCACACTGACCTACACTGTATCCTAACTCCCACCGAGTCCCCTTCACCCCGCACTGTTCACACTGACCTACACTGTATCCTAACACACACCCAGTCCCCTTCACCCTGCACTGTTCACACTGACCTACACTGTATCCTAACTCACACCCAGTCCCCTTCACACTGCACTGTTCACACTGACCTACACTGTATCCTAACTCACACCCAGTCCCCTTCACACTGCACTGTTCACACTGACCTACACTGTATCCTAACTCACACCGAGTCCCCTTCACACTGCACTGTTCACACTGACCTACACTGTATCCTAACTCACACCGAGTCCCCTTCACACTGCACTGTTCACACTGACCTACACTGTATCCTAACTCACACCCAGTCCCCTTCACACTGCACTGTTCACACTGACCTACACTGTATCCTAACTCACACCCAGTCCCCTTCACACTGCACTGTTCACACTGACCTACACTGTATCCTAACTCACACCGAGTCCCCTTCACCCCGCACTGTTCACACTGACCTACACTGTATCCTAACACACACCCAGTCCCCTTCACCCTGCACTGTTCACACTGACCTACACTGTATCCTAACTCACACCCAGTCCCCTTCACACTGCACTGTTCACACTGACCTACACTGTATCCTAACTCACACCCAGTCCCCTTCACCCTGCACTGTTCAAAATGACCTACACTGTATCCTAACTCACACCGAGTCCCCTTCACCCTGCACTGTTCACACTGACCTACACAGTATCCTAACTCACACCCAGTCCCCTTCACCCTGCACTGTTCACACTGACCTACACTGTATCCTCACTCACACCCAGTCCCCTTCACACTGCACTGTTCACACTGACCTACACTGTATCCTAACTCACACCCAGTCCCCTTCACACTGCACTGTTCACACTGACCTACACTGTATCCTAACTCACACCGAGTCCCCTTCACACTGCACTGTTCACACTGACCTACACTGTATCCTAACTCACACCGAGTCCCCTTCACACTGCACTGTTCACACTGACCTACACTGTATCCTAACTCACACCGAGTCCCCTTCACACTGCACTGTTCACACTGACTTACACTGTATCCAAACTCACACCGAGTCCCCTTCACCCCGCACTGTTCACACTGACCTACACTGTATCCTAACTCACACCGAGTCCCCTTCACCCTGCACTGTTCACACTGACTTACACTGTATCCTAACTCACACCCAGTCCCCTTCACCCCGCACTGTTCACACTGACCTGCACTGTATCCAAACTCACACCGAGTCCCCTTCACACTGCACTGTTCACACTGACTTACACTGTATCCTAACTCACACCGAGTCCCCTTCACACTGCACTGTTCACACTGACCTACACTGTATCCAAACTCACACCGAGTCCCCTTCACCCTGCACTGTTCACACTGACCTACACTGTATCCTAACTCACACCGAGTCCCCTTCACCCTGCACTGTTCACACTGACCTACACTGTATCCTAACTAACACCGAGTCCCCTTCACCCTGCACTGTTCACACTGACCTACACTGTATCCTAACTCACACCGAGTCCCCTTCACACTGCACTGTTCACACTGACCTACACTGTATCCTAACTCACACCCAGTCCCCTTCACACTGCACTGTTCACACTGACCTACACTGTATCCTAACTCACACCGAGTCCCCTTCACACTGCACTGTTCACACTGACCTACACTGTATCCTAACTCACACCGAGTCCCCTTCACCCTGCACTGTTCACACTGACCTACACTGTATCCTAACTCACACCGAGTCCCCTTCACCCTGCACTGTTCACACTGACCTACACTGTATCCTAACTCACACCCAGTCCCCTTCACACTGCACTGTTCACACTGACCTACACTGTATCCTAACTCACACCGAGTCCCCTTCACCCCGCACTGTTCACACTGACCTACACTGTATCCTAACTCACACCGAGTCCCCTTCACACTGCACTGTTCACACTGACCTACACTGTATCCTAACTCACACCGAGTCCCCTTCACACTGCACTGTTCACACTGACCTACACTGTATCCTAACTCACACCCAGTCCCCTTCACACTGCACTGTTCACACTGACCTACACTGTATCCTAACTCACACCGAGTCCCCTTCACCCTGCACTGTTCACACTGACCTACACTGTACCCTAACTCACACCCAGTCCCCTTCACACTGCACTGTTCACACTGACCTACACTGTATCCTAACTCACACCGAGTCCCCTTCACCCCGCACTGTTCACACTGACCTACACTGTATCCTAACTCACACCCAGTCCCCTTCACCCTGCACTGTTCACACTGACCTACACTGTATCCTAACTCACACCCAGTCCCCTTCACCCTGCACTGTTCACACTGACCTACACTGTATCCTAACTCACACCCAGTCCCCTTCACCCTGCACTGTTCACACTGACCTACACTGTATCCTAACTCACACCGAGTCCCCTTCACCCTGCACTGTTCACACTGACCTACACTGTATCCTAACTCACACCCAGTCCCCTTCACACTGCACTGTTCACACTGACCTACACTGTATCCTAACTCACACCCAGTCCCCTTCACACTGCACTGTTCACACTGACCTACACTGTATCCTAACTCACACCGAGTCCCCTTCACCCTGCACCGTTCACACTGACCTACACTGTATCCTCACTCACACCGAGTCCCCTTCACACTGCACTGTTCACACTGACCTACACTGTATCCTAACTCACACCCAGTCCCCTTCACACTGCACTGTTCACACTGACCTACACTGTATCCTAACTCACACCGAGTCCCCTTCACCCTGCACCGTTCACACTGACCGACACTGTATCCTAACTCACACCGAGTCCCCTTCACCCTGCACCGTTCACACTGACCTACACTGTATCCTAACTCACACCGAGTCCCCTTCACACTGCACTGTTCACACTGACCTACACTGTATCCTAACTCACACCCAGTCCCCTTCACACTGCACTGTTCACACTGACCTACACTGTATCCTAACTCACACCCAGTCCCCTTCACACTGCACTGTTCACACTGACCTACACTGTATCCTAACTCACACCGAGTCCCCTTCACACTGCACTGTTCACACTGACCTACACTGTATCCTAACTCACACCGAGTCCCCTTCACCCTGCACTGTTCACACTGACCTACACTGTATCCTAACTCACACCGAGTCCCCTTCACCCTGCACTGTTCACACTGACCTACACTGTATCCTAACTCACACCCAGTCCCCTTCACACTGCACTGTTCACACTGACCTACACTGTATCCTAACTCACACCGAGTCCCCTTCACCCCGCACTGTTCACACTGACCTACACTGTATCCTCACTCACACCGAGTCCCCTTCACCCTGCACTGTTCACACTGACCTACACTGTACCCTAACTCACACCCAGTCCCCTTCACACTGCACTGTTCACACTGACCTACACTGTATCCTAACTCACACCGAGTCCCCTTCACCCCGCACTGTTCACACTGACCTACACTGTATCCTAACTCACACCCAGTCCCCTTCACCCTGCACTGTTCACACTGACCTACACTGTATCCTAACTCACACCCAGTCCCCTTCACCCTGCACTGTTCACACTGACCTACACTGTATCCTAACTCACACCCAGTCCCCTTCACCCTGCACTGTTCACACTGACCTACACTGTATCCTAACTCACACCGAGTCCCCTTCACCCTGCACTGTTCACACTGACCTACACTGTATCCTAACTCACACCCAGTCCCCTTCACACTGCACTGTTCACACTGACCTACACTGTATCCTAACTCACACCCAGTCCCCTTCACACTGCACTGTTCACACTGACCTACACTGTATCCTAACTCACACCGAGTCCCCTTCACCCTGCACCGTTCACACTGACCTACACTGTATCCTCACTCACACCGAGTCCCCTTCACACTGCACTGTTCACACTGACCTACACTGTATCCTAACTCACACCCAGTCCCCTTCACACTGCACTGTTCACACTGACCTACACTGTATCCTAACTCACACCGAGTCCCCTTCACCCTGCACCGTTCACACTGACCTACACTGTATCCTAACTCACACCGAGTCCCCTTCACCCTGCACCGTTCACACTGACCTACACTGTATCCTAACTCACACCGAGTCCCCTTCACACTGCACTGTTCACACTGACCTACACTGTATCCTAACTCACACCCAGTCCCCTTCACACTGCACTGTTCACACTGTCCTACACTGTATCCTCACTCACACCGAGTCCCCTTCACCCTGCACCGTTCACACTGACCTACACTGTATCCTAACTCACACCCAGTCCCCTTCACACTGCACTGTTCACACTGACCTACACTGTATCCTAACTCACACCGAGTCCCCTTCACCCTGCACTGTTCACACTGACCTACACTGTATCCTAACTCACACCGAGTCCCCTTCACACTGCACTGTTCACACTGACCTACACTGTATCCTAACTCACACCGAGTCCCCTTCACCCTGCACTGTTCACACTGACCTACACTGTATCCTAACTCACACCGAGTCCCCTTCACACTGCACTGTTCACACTGACCTACACTGTATCCTCACTCACACCCAGTCCCCTTCACACTGCACTGTTCACACTGACCTACACTGTATCCTAACTCACACCCAGTCCCCTTCACACTGCACTGTTCACACTGACCTACACTGTATCCTAACTCACACCCAGTCCCCTTCACACTGCACCGTTCACACTGACCTACACTGTATCCTAACTCACACCCAGTCCCCTTCACCCTGCACTGTTCACACTGACCTACACTGTATCCTAACTCACACCGAGTCCCCTTCACCCTGCACCGTTCACACTGACCTACACTGTTACCTAACTCACACCGAGTCCCCTTCACCCTGCACTGTTCACACTGACCTACACTGTATCCTAACTCACACCGAGTCCCCTTCACACTGCACTGTTCACACTGACCTACACTGTATCCTAACTCACACCGAGTCCCCTTCACACTGCACTGTTCACACTGACCTACACTGTATCCTAACTCACACCCAGTCCCCTTCACACTGCACTGTTCACACTGACCTACACTGTTACCTAACTCACACCGAGTCCCCTTCACCCTGCACTGTTCACACTGACCTACACTGTATCCTAACTCACACCGAGTCCCCTTCACCCTGCACTGTTCACACTGACCTGCACTGTATCCTAACTCACACCGAGTCCCCTTCACACTGCACTGTTCACACTGACCTACACTGTATCCTAACTCACACCCAGTCCCCTTCACCCTGCACTGTTCACACTGACCTACACTGTATCCTAACTCACACCCAGTCCCCTTCACCCTGCACTGTTCACACTGACCTACACTGTTACCTAACTCACACCGAGTCCCCTTCACACTGCACTGTTCACACTGACCTACACTGTATCCTAACTCACACCCAGTCCCCTTCACCCTGCACTGTTCACACTGACCTACACTGTTACCTAACTCACACCGAGTCCCCTTCACACTGCACTGTTCACACTGACCTACACTGTATCCTAACTCACACCCAGTCCCCTTCACACTGCACTGTTCACACTGACCTACACTGTATCCTCACTCACACCCAGTCCCCTTCACCCCGCACTGTTCACACTGACCTACACTGTATCCTAACTCACACCCAGTCCCCTTCACACTGCACTGTTCACACTGACCTACACTGTATCCTAACTCACACCGAGTCCCCTTCACACTGCACTGTTCACACTGACCTACACTGTATCCTAACTCACACCCAGTCCCCTTCACCCTGCACTGTTCACACTGACCTACACTGTTTCCTAACTCACACCCAGTCCCCTTCACCCTGCAATGTTCCCACTGACCTACACTGTATCCTAACTCACACCGAGTCCCCTTCACACTGCACTGTTCACACTGACCTACACTGTATCCTAACTCACACCCAGTCCCCTTCACACTGCACTGTTCACACTGACCTACACAGTATCCTCACTCACACCGAGTCCCCTTCACCCTGCACTGTTCACACTGACCTACACTGTATCCTAACTCACACCGAGTCCCCTTCACACTGCACTGTTCACACTGACCTACACTGTATCCTCACTCACACCGAGTCCCCTTCACACTGCACTGTTCACACTGACCTACACTGTATCCTAACTCACACCCAGTCCCCTTCACCCTGCACTGTTCACACTGACCTACACTGTATCCTCACTCACACCGAGTCTCTCTTGAGGCATCTCAATTACATCACCCCCTTAACCTTCTGCACCCGAGGGAAAACAAGCTCAGTCTGTGTCCCCTGTCCTTGTAATTTAACCCTTCCAGCCCCGAGTTCATTCTGCTGAATCTGCGTTGTACCCACTCCGAGGGGCAGGGCCCAGCACTGAACAGTTATTCCCATCGGGCTCCGAAATGAACTTTATACAACTTTGCGAAAGCCGCTCTCCAAATAAAACCCGGAGACATTCCTGATGGAAAGTGTTAGATGTGAAATGTTAATTCAGTTTCTCACACCGCAGATGCTGTCAAACCTCCTCCTGGTCTCCCAGCATATTCTGTTCCTGTATCTACAGCACCGATAGAAAACATTTAATCCAAACAGAAATTCTAATTATCCAGTTCCTCAAACCTCGCATTTTCTCCACCTCCTTTCACCTCCTCAGAACGTCCCAAATCATCTCTCACCCATTGGAGGAGTCATGAAGTGCGGTCACTGTTCCAATGTAGGAAATGCAGCCACCAATTTGTGCACAGCAAGATCCCACAAACAGCTCTGTGATAAATGGCCCAGATCATCTGTTTTTAGGGATGTTGGGTTAAGGAATAAATATCGGCCCCAGGACACCGGGGAGAACTCCCCCCAACTCTCGCTCTTGTCCCAATATTGGCTGTGGGATCTTCCACATCCACCTGAGAGGGCAGATGGGGACCTCGGGTTTAACGTCTCGTCCTGAAAAACGGCCCCTCCGACAGTGCGGCACTCCCTCAGTACTGACCCTCCGACAGTGCGGCACTCCCTCAGAACTGACCCTCCGACAGTGCGGCACTCCCTCAGTACTGACCCTCCGACAGTGCGGCGCTCCCTCAGTACTGACCCTCCGACAGTGCGGCGCTCCCTCAGTACTGACCCTCCGACAGTGCGGCGCTCCCTCAGTACTGACCCTCCGACAGTGCGGCACTCCCTCAGTACTGACCCTCCGACAGTGCGGCGCTCCCTCAGTACTGACCATCCGACAGTGCGGCGCTCCCTCAGTACTGACCCTCCGACAGTGCGGCACTCCCTCAGTACTGACCCTCCGACAGTGCGGCACTCCCTCGGTACTGACCCTCCGACAGTGCGGCGCTCCCTCATTACTGACCCTCCGACAGTGCGGCACTCCCTCAGTACTGACCCTCCGACAGTGCGGCGCTCCCTCATTACTGACCCTCCGACAGTGCGGCGCTCCCTCAGTACTGACCCTCCGACAGTGCGGCGCTCCCTCGGTACTGACCCTCCGACAGTGCGGCACTCCCTCAGTACTGACCCTCCGACAGTGCGGCGCTCCCTCAGTACTGACCCTCCGACAGTGCGGCACTCCCACAGTACTGACCCTCCGACAGTTCGGCGCTCCCTCGGTACTGACCCTCCGACAGTGCGGCACTCCCTCAGTACTGACCCTCCGACAGTGCGGCGCTCCCTCAGTACTGACCCTCCGACAGTGCGGCACTCCCTCAGTACTGACCCTCCGACAGTGCGGCGCTCCCTCATTACTGACCCTCCGACAGTGCGGCGCTCCCTCAGTACTGACCCTCCGACAGTGCGGCGCTCCCTCAGTACTGACCCTCTGACAGTCCGGCGCTCCCTCAGTACTGACCCTCCGACAGTGCGGCACTCCCTCAGTACTGACCCTCCGACAGTGCGGCGCTCCCTCAGTACTGACCCTCTGACAGCGCGGCACTCCCTCAGTACTGACCCTCCGACAGTGCGGCACTCCCTCAGTACTGACCCTCCGACAGTGCGGCTCTCCCTCAGTACTGACCCTCCGACAGTGCGGCACTCCCTCAGTACTGACCCTCCGACAGTGCGGCGCTCCCTCAGTACTGACCCTCTGACAGTACGGCGCTCACTCAGTACTGACCCTCCGACAGTGCGGCACTCCCTCAGTACTGACCCTCCGACAGTGCGGCACTCCCTCAGTACTGACCCTCCGACAGTGCAGCGCTCCCTCAGTACTGACCCTCTGACAGTGCGGTGCTCCCTCAGTACTGACCTTCCGACAGTGCGGCGCTCCCTCAGTACTGACCCTCTGACAGTGCGGCGCTCCCTCAGTACTGACCCTCCGACAGTGCGGCGCTCCCTCAGTACTGACCCTCTGACAGCACGGTGCTCCCTCAGTACTGACCCTCCGACAGTGCGGCACTGCCTCAGTACTGACCCTCCGACAGTGCGGCTCTCCCTCAGTACTGACCCTGTGACAGTGCGGCGCTCCCTCAGTACTGACCCTCCGACAGTGCGACTCTCCCTCAGTACTGACCCTGTGACAGTGCGGCACTCCCTCAGTACTGACCCTCCGACAGTGTAGCACTCTCTCAGTACTGACCCTGTGACAGTGCGACTCTCCCTCAGTACTGACCCTGTGACAGTGCGGCGCTCCCTCAGTACTGACACTCCGACAGTGCGGCGCTCCCTCAGTACTGACCCTCCGACAGTGCGGCACTCCCTCAGTGCTGACCCTCCGACAGTGCGGCACTCCCTCAGTACTGACCCTCCGACAGTGCGGCTCTTCCTCAGTACTGACCCTCCGACAGTGCGGCACTCCCTCAGTACTGACCCTCTGACAGCGCGGAGCACCCTCAGTACTGACCCTCCGACAGTGCGGCACTCCCTCAGTACTGACCCTCCGACAGTGCGGCTCTCCCTCAGTACTGACCCTCCGACAGTGCGGCACTCCCTCAGTACTGACCCTCCGACAGTGCGGCGCTCCCTCAGTGCTGACCCTCCGACAGTGCGGCACTCCCTCAGTACTGACCCTCCGACAGTGCGGCTCTCCGTCAGTACTGACCCTCCGACAGTGCGGCGCTCCCTCAGTGCTGACGCTCCGACAGTGCGGCGCTCCCTCAGTACTGACCCTCCGACAGTGCGGCACTCCCTCAGTACTGACCCTCCGACAGTGCGGCACTCCCTCAGTACTGACCCTCCGACAGTGCGGCGCTCCCTCAGTACTGACCCTCCGACAGTGCGGCGCTCCCTCAGTACTGACCCTCCGACAGTGCGGCACTCCCTCAGAACTGACCCTCCGACAGCGCGGCGCTCCCTCAGTACTGACCCTCTGACAGCACGGTGCTCCCTCAGTACTGACCCTCCGACAGCGCGGCACTGCCTCAGTACTGACCCTCCGACAGTGCGGCTCTCCCTCAGTACTGACCCTGTGACAGTGCGGCTCTCCCTCAGTGCTGACCCTGTGACAGTGCGACTCTCCCTCAGTACTGACCCTGTGACAGTGCGGCGCTCCCTCAGTACTGACCCTCCGACAGTGCGGCGCTCCCTCAGTACTGACCCTCCGACAGTGCGACTCTCCCTCAGTACTGACCCTGTGACAGTGCGGCACTCCCTCAGTACTGACCCTCCGACAGTGCGGCTCTCCCTCAGTACTGACCCTCCGACAGTGCGGCGCTCCCTCAGTACTGACCCTCCGACAGTGCGGCGCTCCCTCAGTACTGACCCTCCGACAGTGCGGCGCTCCCTCGGTACTGACCCTCCGACAGTGCGGCGCTCCCTCATTACTGACCCTCCGACAGTGCGGCGCTCCCTCAGTACTGACCCTCCGACAGTGCGGCGCTCCCTCATTACTGACCCTCCGACAGTGCGGCGCTCCCTCAGTACTGACCCTCCGACAGTGCGGCGCTCCCTCAGTACTGACCCTCCGACAGTGCGGCACTCCCTCAGTACTGACCCTCCGACAGTGCGGCGCTCCCTCTGTACTGACCCTCCGACAGTGCGGCACTCCCACAGTACTGACCCTCCGACAGTGCGGCGCTCCCTCGGTACTGACCCTCCGACAGTGCGACACTCCCTCAGTACTGACCCTCCGACAGTGCGGCGCTCCCTCGGTACTGACCCTCCGACAGTGCGGCACTCCCTCAGTACTGACCCTCCGACAGTGCGTCGCTCCCTCATTACTGACCCTCCGACAGTGCGGCGCTCCCTCAGTACTGACCCTCCGACAGTGCGGCGCTCCCTCAGTACTGACCCTCTGACAGTCCGGCGCTCCCTCAGTACTGACCCTCCGACAGTGCGGCACTCCCTCAGTACTGACCCTCCGACAGTGCGGCGCTCCCTCAGTACTGACCCTCCGACAGTGCGGCGCTCCCTCAGTACTGACCCTCTGACAGCGCGGCACTCCCTCAGTACTGACCCTCCGACAGTGCGGCACTCCCTCAGTACTGACCCTCCGACAGTGCGGCTCTCCCTCAGTACTGACCCTCCGACAGTGCGGCACTCCCTCAGTACTGACCCTCCGACAGTGCGGCGGTCCCTCAGTACTGACCCTCCGACAGTGCGGCGCTCCCTCAGTACTGACCCTCCGACAGTGCGGCACTCCCTCAGTACTGACCCTCCGACAGTGCGGCGCTCCCTCAGTACTGACCCTCTGACAGTGCGGCGCTCCCTCAGTACTGACCCTCCGACAGTGCGGCGCTCACTCAGTACTGACCCTCCGACAGTGCGGCACTCCCTCAGTACTGACCCTCCGACAGTGCGGCACTCCCTCAGTACTGACCCTCCGACAGTGCGGCACTCCCTCAGTACTGACCCTCCGACAGTGCGGCGCTCCCTCAGTACTGACCCTCCGACAGTGCAGCGCTCCCTCAGTACTGACCCTCTGACAGTGCGGTGCTCCCTCAGTACTGACCTTCCGACAGTGCGGCTCTCCCTCAGTACTGACCCTCCGACAGTGCGGCGCTCCCTCAGTACTGACCCTCCGACAGTGCGGCGCTCCCTCAGTACTGACCCTCCGACAGTGCGGCGCTCCCTCAGTACTGACCCTCCGACAGTGCGGCGCTCCCTCAGTGCTGACCCTCCGACAGTGCGGCACTCCCTCAGTACTGACCCTCCGACAGCGCGGCACTCCCTCAGTACTGACCCTCCGACAGTGCGGCGCTCCCTCAGTACTGACCCTCCGACAGTGCAGCGCTCCCTCAGTACTGACCCTCTGACAGTGCGGTGCTCCCTCAGTACTGACCTTCCGACAGTGCGGCTCTCCCTCAGTACTGACCCTCCGACAGTGCGGCGCTCCCTCAGTACTGACCCTCCGACAGTGCGGCGCTCCCTCAGTACTGACCCTCCGACAGTGCGGTGCTCCCTCAGTACTGACCCTCCGACAGTGCGGCGCTCCCTCAGTACTGACCCTCCGACAGTGCGGCGCTCCCTCAGTGCTGACCCTCCGACAGTGCGGCACTCCCTCAGTACTGACCCTCCGACAGTGCGGCACTCCCTCAGTACTGACCCTCCGACAGTGCGGCACTCCCTCAGTACTGACCCTCCGACAGTGCGGCGCTCCCTCAGTACTGACCCTCCGACAGTGCGGCGCTCCCTCAGTACTGACCCTCCGACAGTGCGGCACTCCCTCAGAACTGACCCTCCGACAGCGCGGCGCTCACTCAGTACTGACCCTCCGACAGTGCGGCACTCCCTCAGTACTGACCCTCCGACAGTGCGGCACTCCCTCAGTACTGACCCTCCGACAGTGCGGCACTCCCTCAGTACTGACCCTCCGACAGTGCGGCGCTCCCTCAGTACTGACCCTCCGACAGTGCGGCACTCCCTCAGTAATGACCCTCCGTCGGTGCGGCGCTCCCTCAGTACTGACCCTCCGACAGTGCAGCGCTCCCTCAGTACTGACCCTCTGACAGTGCGGTGCTCCCTTAGTACTGACCTTCCGACAGTGCGGCTCTCCCTCAGTACTGACCCTCCGACAGTGCGGCGCTCCCTCAGTACTGACCCTCCGACAGTGCGGCGCTCCCTCAGTACTGACCCTCTGACAGCACGGTGCTCCCTCAGTACTGACCCTCCGACAGTGCGGCGCTCCCTCAGTACTGACCCTCCGACAGTGCGGCGCTCCCTCAGTGCTGACCCTCCGACAGTGCGGCTCTCCCTCAGTACTGACCCTCCGACAGTGCGGCACTCCCTCAGTACTGACCCTCCGACAGTGCGGCACTCCCTCAGTACTGACCCTCCGACAGTGCGGCACTCCCTCAGTACTGACCCTCCGACAGTGCGGCGCTCCCTCAGTACTGACCCTCCGACAGTGCGGCGCTCCCTCAGTACTGACCCTCCGACAGTGCGGCACTCCCTCAGAACTGACCCTCCGACAGCGCGGCGCTCCCTCAGTACTGACCCTCTGACAGCACGGTGCTCCCTCAGTACTGACCCTCCGACAGCGCGGCACTGCCTCAGTACTGACCCTCCGACAGTGCGGCTCTCCCTCAGTACTGACCCTGTGACAGTGCGGCTCTCCCTCAGTGCTGACCCTGTGATAGTGCGACTCTCCCTCAGTACTGACTCTGTGACAGTGCGGCGCTCCCTCAGTACTGACCCTCCGCCGGTGCGGCGCTCCCTCAGTACTGACCCTCCGACAGTGCGACTCTCCCTCAGTACTGACCCTGTGACAGTGCGGCACTCCCTCAGTACTGACCCTCCGACAGTGCGGCTCTCCCTCAGTACTGACCCTGTGACAGTGCGGCGCTCCCTCAGTACTGACCCTTCGACAGTGCGGTGCTCCCTCAGTACTGACCCTCCGACAGTGCGGCTCTCCCTCAGTACTGACCCTCCGACAGTGCGGCACTCCCTCAGTACTGACCCTGTGACAGTGTGGCACTCCCTCAGTACTGACCCTCCGACAGTGTGGCACTCCCTCAGTACTGACCCTCTGACAGTGCGGCACTCCCTCAGTACTGACCCTCCCACAGTGCGACTCTCCCTCAGTACTGACCCTCCGACAGTGCGGTGCTCCCTCAGTACTGACCCTCCGACAGTGCGGCACTCCCTCAGTACTAACCCTCCGACAGTGTGGCACTCCCTCAGTACTGACCCTGTGACAGTGCGGCGCTCCCTCAGTACTGACCCTGTGACAGTGTGGCGCTCCCTCAGTACTGACCCTGTGACAGTGCGGCACTCCCTCAGTACTGACCCTCCGACAGTGCGGCGCTCCCTCAGTACTGACCCTCCGACAGTGCGGCACTCCCTCAGTACTGACCCTCCGACAGTGCGGCTCTCCCTCAGTACTGACCCTCCGACAGTGCGGCTCTCCCTCAGTACTGACCCTGTGACAGTGCGGCACTCCCTCAGTACTGACCCTCCGACAGTGCAGCACTCCCTCAGTACTGACCCTCCGACAGTGTGGCACTCCCTCAGTACTGACCCTGTGACAGTGCGGCGCTCCCTCAGTACTGACCCTGTGACAGTGTGGCGCTCCCTCAGTACTGACCCTGTGACAGTGCGGCACTCCCTCAGTACTGACCCTCCGACAGTGTGGCACTCCCTCAGTACTGACCCTGTGACAGTGCGGCACTCCCTCAGTACTGACCCTGTGACAGTGTGGCGCTCCCTCAGTACTGACCCTGTGACAGTGCGGCACTCCCTCAGTACTGACCCTCCGACAGTGTGGCGCTCCCTCAGTACTGACCCTGTGACAGTGCGGCACTCCCTCAGTACTGACCCTCCGACAGTGCGGCGCTCTCTCAGTACTGACCCTGTGACAGTGTGGCACTCCCTCAGTACTGACACCGGGGGCAGGTGGGGAATGTTGGGCTTGGATTATGGTTCTCCAGAGTGGGGGCGGGGGCCCAAACCCACGTCCTTCTAACTCAGAGGCGAGAGAGTGAAACGGACTGAGACACGCTGACATAGTAAAACCACAACTATGTTCCCTACACCACCCTGCAAAAGAAGTGGTTAAAATTGTTGCTTTTTATAACAGGGGTTGGCCGTGTTTAAACACTGACTCCCCGATTAAAATATGTTAAAAATGGCTTGGTGAAGCCAAGAGAAAGGTTGAGTTTTGATTCAATGTTCCTTCCAGAGAGCTGCCTTTTCCAGCCGATGTTTTATTTAATCGCACTTCTCTGTTGAGTACTGACTAACGAACTTGAACTGCCTCATGCAGAGGGAGGTAATTGAGTGGAGACTGCAGCTTTACTACCGACATTAACACACTTACTTCTCCTGAATCTTGTCTTGTCCACCCCATCACTTTCTATCCTCCACAAACCCCTTCACCACCAGCCCCTGCCTAATTTCCCACCCCAGGCTCGTGCCATCAAAGTCTGCTGCTCCCATTCTGTTCCCAATGCCACGCACACGTCCCCAGAGCTGCACCCAAGCTGGCTGAGCACCCGCTTCAGACCTTTGTCTGGTGTGTGAGTCCCCTCCAGCAGTGGCACCACTGCCTTGTGTGTGTGAGAGAGAGAGAGAGGGGGAGAGAGTGAGAGAGTGAGAGAGAGAGAGGGGGAGAGAGAGAGAGAGAGAGTCAGAGAGAGAGAGTCAGAGAGAGAGAGAGAGTGAGGGGGGGAGAGAGAGAGAGAGAGTCAGAGAGAGAGAGAGGGGGAGAGTGAGAGTGAGAGGGGGAGAGAGAGAGAGAGAGTCAGAGAGAGAGAGAGGGGGAGAGTGAGAGTGAGAGTGAGAGAGAGAGGGGGAGAGTGAGAGAGAGGGGGAGAGAGAGAGTGAGAGGGGGAGAGAGAGAGAGTGAGAGTCAGAGAGAGAGAGAGGGGAGAGTGAGAGTGAGAATGAGAGAGAGAGGGGAGAGAGAGAGTGAGAGGGGGTAGAGAGAGAGAGTGAGAGAGAGAGGGGGGAGAGGGAGAGAGAGAGAGTCAGAGAGAGAGAGAGGGGGAGAGAAGAGAGTCAGAGAGAGAGAGAGAGAGGGGAGAGAGAGAGTGAGAGAGAGAGGGGGAAGAGAGAGAGAGAGAGTCAGAGAGGAGAGAGAGAATGAGAGAGAGTGAGTGAGAATGAGAGAGATGAGGGGGAGAGTGAGAGAGAGGGGGAGAGAGAGAGTGAGAGGGGGAGAGAGAGAGAGTGAGAGAGTCAGAGAGAGAGAGTGAGAGAGAGAGGGGGAGAGAGAGAGTGAGAGAGAGAGGGGGAAAGAGAGAGTGAGAGAGAGAGTCGGAGAGGGAGAGAGAGAGAGTCAGAGAGAGACAGAGAGAGAGAGACAGAGAGAGAGAGTGAGAGAGAGACAGAGAGAGAGAGACAGAGAGAGAGAGAGTGAGAAAGAGACAGAGAGAGAGAGAGAGAGAGGAGGAGAGAGTGAGAGTGAGAGTGAGAGTGAGAGAGAGAGAGAGAGAAAGAGACAGAGAGAGACAGAGAGAGAGAGACTCAAACAGAGAGTCAGAGAGAGAGAGAGAGAGAGAAAGAGACAGAGATGAGACAGAGAGAGAGAGACTCAAACAGAGATGTCAGAGAGAGAGAGTCAGAGAGAGAGAGTCAGAGAGAGAGAGTCAGAGAGAGAGGGAGAGAGAGAGGGAGAGAGTGAAAGAGAGAGACAGAGAGAGAGAGACTCAAACAGAGAGTCAGAGAGAGAGAGTCAGAGAGAGAGAGAGTCAGAGAGAGAGAGTCAGAGAGAGAGGGAGAGAGAGAGGGAGAGAGAGAGGGAGAGAGAGAGGGAGAGAGAGAGGGAGAGAGTGAAAGAGGGAGAGAGTGAAAGAGACAGAGAGAGAGAGACTCAAACAGAGAGTCAGAGAGACATTCAAGGCTATGGGCCAAGTGCTGGCAAATGGATTAGATAGACAGCTCAGGTGTTTTAATGTATCGGTGCAGACTCGATGGGCCGAAGGGCCTCTTCTGCACTGTATTATTCTGTGATTCTATGAGTCAGAGAGAGAGGGAGAGGGAGAGAGAAGAGAGGGAGAGAGAGGAGGAGACAAAAGAAAGAGAGACAGGGAGAGGGAGAGAGAAGAGAGGGAGAGAGAGAGGAGGAGACAAAGAAAGAGAGAGAGGGAGACAGAGAGAGGGAGAGAGGGAGAGAGAGACTCAGAGAGAGAGAGGGAGGTGAGGGAGAGAGAAAGAGGGGAAGGTGGGGGGGAGAGACAGAGAGACGGAGAGACAGAGATGGTGAGAGACAGAGACAGAGAGAAACATAGGGAGAGAGAGAGATGGAGAGCATGAGCGAGAAAAGAGGGAGAGGGAATGAGGGAGGGGGAAGGAGGAGAAAGAGAGGGGAATGCCAGGGAGAGAGGGGATGGAGGAGAGTGGGAGAAGTAAGGAAGAGAAAGGGAGAGGGATGGAGAGGGACAAAGGAGAGAGAGAGAGAGAGAGAGAGAGAGAGATAAACGGTGAGAAGGAGGGAGACAGACATGGCGGTTTGAGTGAAGGATAATTTCACATTTTGACAGAGAGATTCAGCAATAAATCTTCAAGGGGAGACAGTTCACTAAACCAAATGAGTCAAATATTGTTCTTGACAAAGGGCCAACACAAACCATATAGAAACACCTTCCTGCACTGGGCCAGTGCGATGTCACAGTGACAAAAATAATATTCTTTTGCTGGGATCTGCCTGCTCTCCTCTGAAAGGAATATTCTCCTCCACAGAGAGGGAGCACCGCGCTGTCAGAGGGTCAGTACTGAGGGAGCGCCGCACTGTCACAGGGTCAGTACTGAGGGAGAGCCGCACTGTCGGAGGGTCAGTACCGAGGGAGAGCCGCACTGTCGGAGGGTCAGTACTGAGGGAGTGCCGCACTGTCGGAGGGTCAGTACTGAGGGAGCGCCGCACTGTTGGAGGGTCAGTACTGAGGGAGCGCCGCACTGTCGGAGGGTCAGTACCGAGGGAGTGCCGCACTGTCAGAGGGTCAGTACTGAGGGAGCGCCGCACTGTCGGAGGGTCAGTACTGAGGGAGCGCCGCACTGTCGGAGGGTCAGTACTGAGGGAGTGCCGCACTGTTGGAGGGTCAGTACTGAGGGAGCGCCGCACTGTCACAGGGTCAGTACTGAGGGAGCGCTGCACTGTCGGAGGGTCAGTACTGAGGGAGCGCCGCACTGTTGGAGGGTCAGTACTGAGGGAGCGCCGCACTGTCGGAGGGTCAGTACTGAGGGAGTGCCGCACTGTCACAGGGTCAGTACTGAGGGAGCGCTGCACTGTCGGAGGGTCAGTACTGAGGGAGCGCCGCGCTGTCGGAGGGTCAGTACTGAGGGAGCGCCGCACTGTCACAGGGTCAGTACTGAGGAGCGCTGCACTGTCGGAGGGTCAGTACTGAGGGGAGCGCCGCACTGTCGGAGGGTCAGTACTGAGGGAGCGCCGCACTGTCGGAGGGTCAGTACTGAGGGAGTGCCGCGCTGTCAGAGGGTCAGTACTGAGGGAGCGCCCGCGCTGTCGGAGGGTCAGTACTGAGGGAGCGCCGCACTGTCACAGGGTCAGTACTGAGGGAGAGCCGCACTGTCGGAGGGTCAGTACCGAGGGAGCGCCGCACTGTCGGAGGGTCAGTACTGAGGGAGCGCCGCACTGTCGGAGGGTCAGTACCGAGGGAGCGCCGCACTGTCGGAGGGTCAGTACTGAGGGAGCGCCGCACTGTCGGAGGGTCAGTACTGAGGGAGAGCCGCACTGTCGGAGGGTCAGTACTGAGGGAGTGCCGCACTGTCACAGGGTCAGTACTGAGGGAGAGCCGCACTGTCGGAGGGTCAGTACTGAGGGAGTGCCGCACTGTCACAGGGTCAGTACTGAGGGAGAGTCGCACTGTCGGAGGGTCAGCACTGAGGGAGTGCCGCACTGTCGGAGGGTCAGTACTGAGGGAGCGCCGCACTGTCGGAGGGTCAGTACTGAGGGAGTGCCGCACTGTCAGAGGGTCAGTACTGAGGGAGCGCCGCACTGTCGGAGGGTCAGTACTGAGGAGAGCCGCACTGTCGGAGGGTCAGTACTGAGGGAGTGCCGCACTGTCACAGGGTCAGTACTGAGGGAGAGCCGCACTGTCGGAGGGTCAGTACTGAGGGAGTGCCGCACTGTCACAGGGTCAGTACTGAGGGAGAGTCGCACTGTCGGAGGGTCAGCACTGAGGGAGTGCCGCACTGTCAGAGGGTCAGTACTGAGGGAGCGCCGCACTGTCGGAGGGTCAGTACTGAGGGAGTGCCGCACTGTCAGAGGGTCAGTACTGAGGGAGCGCCGCACTGTCGGAGGGTCAGTACTGAGGGAGCGCCGCACTGTCGGAGGGTCAGTACTGAGGGAGCGCCGCACTGTCGGAGGGTCAGTACTGAGGGAGTGCCGCACTGTCACAGGGTCAGTACTGAGGGAGAGTCGCACTGTCGGAGGGTCAGCACTGAGGAGTGCCGCACTGTCAGAGGGTCAGTACTGAGGGAGCGCCGCACTGTCGGAGGGTCAGTACTGAGGGAGTGCCGCACTGTCAGAGGGTCAGTACTGAGGGAGTGCCGCACTGTCAGAGGGTCAGTACTGAGGGAGAGCCGCACTGTCGGAGGGTCAGTACTGAGGGAGTGCCGCACTGTCGGAGGGTCAGTACTGAGGGAGCGCCGCACTGTCGGAGGGTCAGTACCGAGGGAGCGCCGCACTGTCGGAGGGTCAGTACTGAGGAGCGCCGCACTGTCGGAGGGTCAGCACTGAGGGAGTGCCGCACTGTCACAGGGTCAGTACTGAGGGAGCGCCGCACTGTCGGAGCCCCTGTCTGCCGTATCAGGTGGAAGTAAAGATCTGTCTCTGTCTCTCTCTCTCTCTATTGGACGGGGGGAGTTCTCTCTCTGGTGTCCTGGGGCCCCTGTACCTCAACTACAACCAGATGATCTGTCATTTTAGCACAATGCTACTTGTGGGATCTTACTGTGCGCAGATGGCCATTTACAGACATCTGACTATGAAGTGATCTGGGGTGTTCCCGAGGTGGTGGAAATGCACAGTAGAAATGGGAGAATTATAAAGCGGAGAATGAGGCCAATCTGCCCATCGTGGCCTGTGCTAGCACCGGAGGATTGGGAGGTAGGAGTTGCCACTGACCTGTTGTCAAGGACACACCAGCCGCAGTGTGGATCCCCGGAGTTCAGACACTTGGAGCATGTCCCATACTGTTCACAGCTCTCGACTGGAACACGTCCCACCTACACAGGGGGCAAAGACACAGAGTTAGCAGAACAGAGGAGTCCATTCAGCCCCTCTCCAGCCTGTTACACAGGAACAGGAGGAGGTCCATTCAGCCCCTCTCCAGCCTGTTACACAGGAACAGGAGGAGGTCCATTCAGCCCCTCTCCAGCCTGTTACACAGGAACAGGAAGAGGACCATCGGCCCCTCTCCAGCCTGTTACACAGGAACAGGAAGAGGACATTCGGCCCCTCTCGAGCCTGTTACACAGGAACAGGAGGAGGTCCATTCAGCCCCTCTCCAGCCTGTTACACAGGAACAGGAGGAGGTCCATTCAGCCCCTCTCGAGCCTGTTAGACAGGAACAGGAGGAGGTCCATTCAGCCCCTCTCGAGCTGTTACACAGGAACAGGAGGAGGTCCATTCAGCCCCTCTCCAGCCTGTTACACAGGAACAGGAGGAGGTCCATTCGGCCCCTCTCCAGCCTGTTACACAGGAACAGGAGGAGGTCCATTCGGCCACTCTCCAGCCTGTTACACAGGAACAGGAAGAGGACCATCGGCCCCTCTCCAGCCTGTTACACAGGAACAGGAAGAGGACATTCGGCCCCTCTCGAGCCTGTTACACAGGAACAGAGGAGGTCCATTCGGCCCCTCTCCAGCCTGTTACACAGGAACAGGAGGAGGTCCATTCAGCCCCTCTCCAGCCTGTTACACAGGAACAGGAGGAGGCCATTCAGCCCCTCTCGAGCCTGTTACAAAGGAACAGGAGGAGGCCCATTCAGCACCTCTCGAGCCTGTTACACAGGAACAGGAGGAAGGCCATTCAGCCCCCTCTCCAGCCTGTTACACAGGAACAGGAGGAGGCCATTCAGCCCCTCTCGAGCCTGTTACACGGGAACAGGAGGAGGTCCATTCAGCCCCTCTCGAGCCTGTTACACAGGAACAGGAGGAGGTCCATTCAGCCCCTCTCCAGCCTGTTACACAGGAACAGGAGGAGGTCCATTCAGCCCCTCTCGAGCCTGTTACACAGGAACAGGAGGAGGTCCATTCGGCCCCTCTCCAGCCTGTTACACAGGAACAGGAGGAGGTCCATTCGGCCCCTCTCCAGCCTGTTACACAGGAACAGGAGGAGGGTCCATTCGGCCCCTCTCCAGCCTGTTACACAGGAACAGGAAGAGGACATTCGGCCCCTCTCGAGTCTGTTACACAGGAACAGGAGGAGGTCCATTCAGCCCCTCTCCAGCCTGTTACACAGGAACAGGAGGAGGTCCATTCAGCCCCTCTCGAGCCTGTTACACAGGAACAGGAGGAGGTCCATTCGGCCCCTCTCCAGCCTGTTACACAGGAACAGGAGGAGGTCCATATCGGCCCCTCTCCAGCCTGTTACACAGGAACAGGAGGAGGTCCATTCGGCCCCTCTCCAGCCTGTTACACAGGAACAGGAAGAGGACCATCGGCCCCTCTCCAGCCTGTTACACAGGAACAGGAAGAGGACATTCGGGCCCCTCTCGAGCCTGTTACACAGGAACAGGAGGAGGCCATTCAGCCCCTCGAGCCTGTTACACGGGAACAGGAGGAGGTCCATTCAGCCCCTCTCGAGCCTGTTACACAGGAACAGGAGGAGGTCCATTCAGGCCCCTCTCCAGCCTGTTACACAGGAACAGGAGGAGGTCCATTCAAGCCCCTCTCGAGCCTGTTACACAGGAACAGGAGGAGGTCCATTCGGCCCTCTCCAGCCTGTTACACAGGAACAGGAGGAGGTCCATTCGGGCCCCTCTCCAGCCTGTTACACAGGAACAGGAGGAGGTCCATTCGGCCCCTCTCCAGCCTGTTACACAGGAACAGGAAGAGGACATTCGGCCCCTCTCGAGTCTGTTACACAGGAACAGGAGGAGGTCCATTCAGCCCCTCTCCAGCCTGTTACACAGGAACAGGAGGAGGTCCATTCAGCCCCTCTCGAGCCTGTTACACAGGAACAGGAGGAGGTCCATTCGGCCCCTCTCCAGCCTGTTACACAGGAACAGGAGGAGGTCCATTCGGCCCCTCTCCAGCCTGTTACACAGGAACAGGAGGAGGTCCATTCGGCCCCTCTCGAGTCTGTTACACAGGAACAGGAGGAGGTCCATTCAGCCCCTCTCCAGCCTGTTACACAGGAACAGGAGGAGGTCCATTCAGCCCCTCTCGAGCCTGTTACACAAGGAACAGGAGGAGGTCCATTCGGCCCCTCTCAGCCTGTTACACAGGAACAGGAAGAGGACCATCGGCCCCTCTCCAGCCTGTTACACAGGAACAGGAAGAGGACATTCGGCCCCTCTCGAGCCTGTTACAAAGGAACAGGAGGAGGTCCATTCGGCCCCTCTCCAGCCTGTTACACAGGAACAGGAGGAGGTCCATTCAGCCCCTCTCGAGCCTGTTACAAAGGAACAGGAGGAGGGCCCATTCAGCCCCTCTCGAGCCTGTTACAAAGGAACAGGAGGAGGCCCATTCAGCCCCTCTCGAGCCTGTTACAAAGGAACAGGAGGAGGCCCATTCAGCCCCTCTCGAGCCTGTTACACAGGAACAGGAGGAAGGCCATTCAGCACCTCTCGAGCCTGTTACACAGGAACAGGAGGAGGCCATTCAGCCCCTCTAATCTGTTGTGAGGGGGGAGGGGGAGGTGGCTTTCAGTCAGAAAGGCAATGGATCCTAATCCCTAAAAAAACATTTAAGTTCAATAACATCAAGTTAAGGGGCTCACAATCGGGAGACAGAACGAAAGGGAAAGAAAGAAGGAGAGAGAGAAAAAGGAGAAAGAAACTGGAACAGGAGATGACGGAGTGAGAAAGAGATTGACATTTAGAGAGAGGGAGAGAGGAAAACAGAGATGAAGAGGAGAGAGGGCCAGACACAGACAGAGAAAGAGAATGGGTAATAGAGAGAGAGAAAGTGAGAGAGAGAGAGTGAGAGAGAGACAGAGAGAGAGACGGAAAGACACACAGAGACAGAGAGAGAGACACAGAAAGAGAGAGAGAGAGAGACGGAAAGACACACAGAGACAGA
>NW_027141449.1:300000-380044 GCF_036365525.1 Heterodontus francisci
AGAGAGAGTGTGTGAGCTGGAGAGAGAGAGAGTGTGTGAGCTGGAGAGAGAGAAAGTGTGAGCTAGAGAGAGAGTGTGAGTGCTGGAGAGAGAGAGTGTGAGAGCTGGAGAGAGAGAGTGTGAGAGCTGGCGAGAGAGAGTGTGTGAGCTGGCGAGAGAGGGTGTGTGAGCTGGAGAGAGAGAGTGTGTGAGCTGGAGAGAGAGAGTGTGTGAGCTGGAGAGAGAGAGTGGGTGAGCTGGAGAGAGAGAGTGGGTGAGCTGGAGAGAGAGAGTGGGTGAGCTGGAGAGAGAGTGTGTGTGAGCTGGAGAGAGAGCGTGTGTGAGCTGGAGAGAGAGAGTGTGTGAGCTGGAGAGAGAGAGTGTGTGAGCTGGTGAGAGAGAGTTTGAGGGCTGGGGAGAGAGAGAGTGAGTGAGCGAGAGAGAGAGAGTGTGAAAGCTGGAGAGAGAGAGATTGTGAGAGCTGGAGAGAGAGAGATTGTGAGAGCTGGAGAGAGAGAGAGTGTGAGAGCTGGAGAGAGAGAGTGTGAGAGCTGGAGAGAGAGAGTGTGAGAGCTGGAGAGAGAGAGAATGTGTGTGAGCTGGAGACAGAGTGTGTGAGAGCTGGAGAGGGCGAGTGCGAGGGCTGGAGAGGGCGAGTGCGAGAGCTGGAGAGAGAGAGAGTGTGAGAGCTGGAGAGAGAGAGTGTGAGCTGGAGAGAGAGTGTGTGTGAGCTGGAGAGAGAGAGTGTGAGAGCTGGTGAGAGAGAGAGTGTGAGAGCTGGAGAGAGAGAGAGAGAGAGAGTGTGAGAGCTGGTGAGAGAGAGAGTGTGAGAGCTGGAGAGAGAGAGTGTGAGAGCTGGAGAGAGAGAGAATGTGTGTGAGCTGGAGAGAGAGTGTGTGAGAGCTGGAGAGGGCGAGTGCGAGGGCTGGAGAGGGCGAGTGCGAGAGCTGGAGAGAGAGAGAGTGTGAGAGCGTGTGAGCTGGAGAGAGAGTGTGTGTGAGCTGGAGAGAGAGTGTGTGTGAGCTGGAGAGAGAGAGTGTGAGAGCTGGTGAGAGAGAGAGTGTGTGAGCTGGAGAGAGAGAGTGTGTGAGCTGGTGAGAGAGAGTGTGAGGGCTGGTGAGAGAGAGAGTGAGTGAGCGAGAGAGAGAGAGTGTGAAAGCTGGAGAGAGAGAGATTGTGAGAGCTGGAGAGAGAGAGATTGTGAGAGCTGGAGAGAGAGAGAGTGTGAGAGCTGGAGAGAGAGAGTGTGAGAGCTGGAGAGAGAGAGTGTGAGAGCTGGAGAGAGAGAGAATGTGTGTGAGCTGGAGAGAGAGTGTGTGAGAGCTGGAGAGGGCGAGTGCGAGAGCTGGAGAGAGAGAGAGTGTGAGAGCTGGAGAGAGAGAGTGTGAGCTGGAGAGAGAGTGTGTGTGAGCTGGAGAGAGAGAGTGTGAGAGCTGGTGAGAGAGAGAGTGTGAGAGCTGGAGAGAGAGAGAGAGAGAGAGTATGAGAGCTGGTGAGAGAGAGAGTGTGAGAGCTGGAGAGAGAGAGTGTGAGAGCTGGAGAGAGGGAGAGTGTGTGAGCTGGAGAGAGGGAGAGAGTGTGAGCTGGAGAGAGAGAGAGAGTGTGAGCTGGAGAGAGAGTGTGTGTGAGCTGGACAGAGAGAGTGTGAGAGCTGGTGAGAGAGAGAGTGTGAGAGCTGGAGAGAGAGAGAGAGAGAGAGTGTGTGTGAGCTGGAGAGGGAGTGTGTGTGTGAGCTGGAGAGGGAGTGTGTGTGTGAGCTGGAGAGGGAGTGTGTGTGAGCTGGAGAGGGCGAGTGCGAGAGCTGGAGAGAGAGAGAGTGTGAGAGCGTGTGAGCTGGAGAGAGAGTGTGTGTGAGCTGGAGAGAGAGTGTGTGTGAGCTGGTGAGAGAGAGTGTGAGAGCTGGTGAGAGAGAGAGTGCGAGAGCTGGAGAGAGAGAGAGAGTGTGAGCTGGAGAGAGAGTGTGTGTGAGCTGGACAGAGAGAGTGTGAGAGCTGGTGAGAGAGAGAGTGTGAGAGCTGGAGAGAGAGAGAGAGAGAGTGTGTGTGAGCTGGAGAGGGAGTGTGTGTGTGAGCTGGAGAGGGAGTGTGTGTGTGAGCTGGAGAGGGAGTGTGTGTGAGCTGGAGAGGGAGTGTGTGAGAGCTGGAGAGAGAGAGAGTGTGAAAGCTGGAGAGGGAGATTGTGAGAGCTGGAGAGAGAGAGAGTGTGAGAGCTGGAGAGAGTGTGTGAGAGCTGGAGAGAGAGTGTGTGTGAGCTGGACAGAGAGAGTGTGAGAGCTGGTGAGAGAGAGAGTGTGAGAGCTGGAGAGAGAGAGAGAGAGAGAGAGTGTGTGTGAGCTGGAGAGGGAGTGTGTGTGAGCTGGAGAGGGAGTGTGTGTGAGCTGGAGAGGGAGTGTGTGAGAGCTGGAGAGAGAGAGAGTGTGAGAGCTGGAGAGAGAGAGAGAGTGTGAGAGCTGGAGAGAGAGAGAGAGTGTGAGAGCTGGAGAGAGAGAGAGAGTGTGAGAGCTGGAAGGAGAGAGAGAGTGTGAGAGCTGGAGAGAGAGAGAGAGTGTGAGAGCTGGAGAGAGAGAGAGTGTGAGAGCTGGAGAGAGAGAGAGTGTGAGAGCTGGAGAGAGAGAGAGAGTGTGAGAGCTGGAGAGAGAGAGAGAGTGTGAGAGCTGGAGAGAGAGAGAGAGTGTGAGAGCTGGAGAGAGAGAGAGAGTGTGAGAGCTGGAGAGAGAGAGAGTGTGTGTCAGCTGGAGAGAGAGAGAGTGTGTGTCAGCTGGAGAGTGAGAGAGTGTGAGCGGGAGAGAGACCGTGTGTGAGCGGGAGAGAGAGAGTGTGAGAGCTGGAGAGAGAGAGATTGTGAGAGCTCGAGAGAGAGGGAGTGAGTGTGAGAGCTGGAGAGAGAGAGTGTGAGGGCTGGAGAGAGAGAGTGTGAGCTGGAGAGAGAGAGAGTGTGTGAGCTGGAGAGAGAGAGAGTGTGTGAGCTGGAGAGAGAGAGTGTGTGAGCGAGAGAGAGAGAGAATGAGTGAGCTGAAGAGAGAGAGAGTGTGAGCGAGAGAGAGTGTGTGAGAGCTGGAGAGAGAGAGTGTGAGAGCTGGAGAGAGAGAGTGTGAGAGCTGGAGAGAGAGTGTGAGAGCTGGAGAGAGAGAGTGTGAGCTGGAGAGAGAGAGAGAGAGTGTGAGAGCTGGAGAGAGAGAGAGAGAGTGTGAGAGCTGGAGAGAGAGAGAGTGTGTGTCAGCTGGAGAGAGAGAGAGTGTGTGTCAGCTGGAGAGTGTGAGCGGGAGAGAGACCGTGTGTGAGCGGGAGAGAGAGACTGTGAGCTGGCGGGAGAGTGTGTGTGAGCTGGAGAGAGAGAGTGTGAGAGCTGGAGAGAGAGAGATTGTGAGAGCTGGAGAGAGAGGGAGTGAGTGTGAGAGCTGGAGAGAGAGTGAGTGTTAGAGCTGGAGAGAGAGTGAGTGTGAGAGCTGGAGAGAGAGAGTGAGAGAGCTGGAGAGAGAGAGTGTGAGCTGGAGAGAGAGAGAGTGTGAGCTGGAGAGAGAGAGTGTGTGAGCGAGAGAGAGAGAGAATGAGTGAGCTGAAGAGAGAGAGAGTGTGAGCGAGAGAGAGAGTGTGAGAGCTGGTGAAGAGAGTGTGTGAGCTGGAGAGAGAGTGTGTGAGCTGGAGAGAGAGAGTGTGTGAGCTGGAGAGAGGGAGAGTGTGAGAGCTGGAGAGAGAGAGTGTGAGAGCTAGATAGAGGGAGAGTGTGTGAGCTGGAGAGAGAGAGTGTGAGAGCTAGATAGAGGGAGAGTGTGTGAGCTGGTGAGAGAGAGTGTGAGAGCTGGTGAGAGAGAATGTGTGAGCTGGAGAGAGAGTGAGTGAGCTGGAGAGAGAGAGTGTGAGCGCTGGAGAGAGAGTGTGTGAGCTGGAGAGAGGGAGTGTGTGAGCTGGAGAGAGAGTGTGTGAGCTGGAGAGAGAGTGTGTGAGCTGGAGAGAGAGAGTGTGAGCGCTGGAGAGAGAGAGTGTGAGAGCTGGAGAGAGAGAGTGTGAGCTGGAGAGAGGGAGTGTGTGAGCTGGAGAGAGAGAGTGTGAGCTGGAGAGAGAGAGTGTGAGCGCTGGAGAGAGAGAGTGTGAGAGCTGGAGAGAGAGAGTGTGTGAGCTGGAGAGAGAGAGAGTGTGTGAGCTGGAGAGAGGGAGAGTGAGTGAGCTGGAGAGAGGGAGAGAGTGTGAGAGCTGGAGAGAGAGAGTGAGAGCTGGAGAGAGAGAGTGTGTGAGCTGGAGAGAGAGAGTGTGTGAGCTGGAGAGAGGGAGAGTGTGTGAGCTGGAGAGAGAGAGTGTGTGAGCTGGAGAGGGAGAGTGTGTGAGCTGGAGAGAGGGAGAGTGTGTGAGCGAGAGAGAGAGAGTGTGTGAGCTGGAGAGAGGGAGAGTGTGTGAGCTGGAGAGAGAGACTGTGTGAGCTGGAGAGAGAGAGTGTGTGAGCTGGAGAGAGAGAGTGTGTGAGCTGGAGAGAGAGTGTGAGAGCTGGTGAGAGAGAGAGTGTGAGAGCTGGTCAGAGAGAGTGAGTGAGCTGGAGAGAGGGAGAGTGTGTGATCTGGAGAGAGAGAATGTGTGAGCTGGAGAGAGAGAGTGTGTGAGCTGGAGAGAGGGAGAGTGTGTGAGCTGGAGAGAGAGTGTGAGAGCTGGAGAGAGAGAGTGTGTGAGCTGGAGAGAGAGAGTGTGTGAGCTGGAGAGAGGGAGAGTGTGTGAGCTGGAGAGAGAGAGTGTGTGAACTGGAGAGAGGGAGAGTGTGTGAGCTGGAGAGAGAGAGAGTGTGAGAGCTGGTCAGAGAGAGGGAGTGAGCTGGAGAGAGGGAGAGTGTGTGATCTGGAGAGAGAGAATGTGTGAGCTGGAGAGAGAGAGTGTGTGAGCTGGAGAGAGGGAGAGTGTGTGAGCTGGAGAGAGGGAGAGTGTGTGAGCTGGAGAGAGGGAGAGTGTGTGAGCTGGAGAGAGAGAGTGTGAGAGCTGGAGAGAGAGAGTGTGTGAGCTGGAGAGAGAGAGTGTGTGAGCTGGAGAGAGGGAGAGTGTGTGAGCTGGAGAGAGAGAGTGTGTGAGCTGGAGAGAGGGAGAGTGTGTGAGCTGGAGAGAGAGAATGTGTGAGCTGGAGAGAGAGAGAGTGTGTGAGCTGGAGAGAGGGAGAGTGTGTGAGCTGGAGAGAGGCAGAGTGTGTGAGCTAGAGAGAGAGAGTGTGTGAGCTGGAGAGAGGGAGAGTGTGTGAGCTGGAGAGAGAGAGTGTGTGAGCTGGAGAGAGAGAGTGTGTGAGCTGGAGAGAGGGAGAGTGTGTGAGCTAGAGAGAGAGAGTGTGTGAGCTGGAGAGAGGGAGAGTGTGTGAGCTGGTGAGAGAGAGCGTGTGAGCTAGAGAGAGAGAGAGTGTGAGAGCTGGTCAGAGAGAGTGAGTGAGCTGGAGAGAGGGAGAGTGTGTGAGCTGGAGAGAGAGAATGTGTGAGCTGGAGAGAGAGAGTGTGTGAGCTGGAGAGAGGGAGAGTGTGTGAGCTGGAGAGAGAGAGTGTGTGAGCTGGAGAGAGAGAGTGTGTGAGCTGGAGAGAGGGAGAGTGTGTGAGCTGGAGAGAGGGAGAGTGTGTGAGCTGGAGAGAGAGAGTGTGTGAGCTGGAGAGAGAGAGTGTGTGAGCTGGAGAGAGAGAGAGTGTGAGCGCTGGTGAGAGAGAGTGTGTGAGCGAGAGAGAGAGTGAGAGCTGGTGAGAGAGAAAGTGTGAGCGTGAGAGAGAGAGAGAGTGTGAGAGCTGGTGAGAGAGATTGGGTGAGCTGGAGAGAGAGTGTGAGAGCTGGAGAGAGAGAGAGAGTGTGTGAGCTGGAGAGGGCGAGTGTGAGAGCTGGGGAGAGAGAGAGTGTGAGAGCTGGAGAGAGAGTGTGTGAGCCAGAGAGAGGGAGAGTGTGTGAGCTGGAGAGAGAGAGTGTGAGCCAGAGAGAGGGAGAGTGTGTGAGCTGGAGAGAGAGAAAGCGTGAGGTCGAGAGAGAGTGTGAGAGCTGGAGAGAGAGAGTGTGAGAGCTGGAGAGAGAGAGTGTGAGAGCTGGTGAGAGAGAGAGTGTGTGAGCTGGAGAGAGAGAGTGTGAGAGCTGGAGAGAGAGAGAGTGTGTGAGCTGGAGAGAGAGAGAGTGTGAGCTGGAGAGAGGGAGAGTGTGTGAGCTGGAGAGAGGGAGAGTGTGTGAGCTGGAGAGAGAGAGTGTGAGAGCTGGAGAGAGAGAGTGTGAGAGCTGGAGAGAGAGAGTGTGTGAGCTGGAGAGAGAGAGTGTGAGAGCTGGTGAGAGAGAGTGTGTGAGCTGGAGAGAGAGAGTGTGTGAGCTGGAGAGAGAGAGAGTGTGAGCTGGAGAGAGAGAGTGTGTGAGCTGGAGAGAGAGAGAGAGTGTGAGCTGGAGAGAGAGAGAGTGTGAGAGCTGGTGAGAGAGAGTGTGAGCGAGAGAGAGAGTGTGAGAGCTGGAGAGAGAGAGTGTGAGCTGGAGAGAGAGAGTGTGAGCGCTGGAGAGAGAGAGTGTGAGCGCTGGAGAGAGAGAGTGTGAGCGCTGGAGAGAGAGAGTGTGTGAGCTGGAGAGAGAGAGTGTGTGAGCTGGAGAGAGGGAGAGTGTGTGAGCTGGAGAGAGAGAGTGTGAGAGCTGGAGAGAGAGAGTGTGAGAGCTGGAGAGAGAGAGTGTGTGAGCTGGAGAGAGAGAGTGTGTGAGCTGGAGAGAGGGAGAGTGTGTGAGCTGGAGAGAGAGAATGTGTGAGCTGGAGAGAGAGAGTGTGTGAGCTGGAGAGAGAGAGTGTGTGAGCTGGAGAGAGGGAGAGTGTGTGAGCTGGAGAGAGAGAGTGTGTGAGCTGGAGAGAGGGAGAGTGTGTGAGCTGGAGAGAGAGAATGTGTGAGCTGGAGAGAGAGAGACTGTGTGAGCTGGAGAGAGGGAGAGTGTGTGAGCTAGAGAGAGAGAGTGTGTGAGCTGGAGAGAGGGAGAGTGTGTGAGCTGGAGAGAGAGAGTGTGTGAGCTGGAGAGAGAGAGTGTGTGAGCTGGAGAGAGGGAGAGTGTGTGAGCTAGAGAGAGAGAGTGTGTGAGCTGGAGAGAGGGAGAGTGTGTGAGCTGGTGAGAGAGAGCGTGTGAGCTAGAGAGAGAGAGAGTGTGAGAGCTGGTCAGAGAGAGTGAGTGAGCTGGAGAGAGGGAGAGTGTGTGAGCTGGAGAGAGAGAGTGTGTGAGCTGGAGAGAGGGAGAGTGTGTGAGCTGGAGAGAGGGAGAGTGTGTGAGCTGGAGAGAGAGAGTGTGTGAGCTGGAGAGAGGGAGAGTGTGTGAGCTGGAGAGAGGGAGAGTGTGTGAGCTGGAGAGAGAGAGTGTGTGAGCTGGAGAGAGAGAGTGTGTGAGCTGGAGAGAGAGAGAGTGTGAGCGCTGGTGAGAGAGAGTGTGTGAGCGAGAGAGAGAGTGAGAGCTGGTGAGAGAGAAAGTGTGAGCGTGAGAGAGAGAGAGAGTGTGAGAGCTGGTGAGAGAGATTGGGTGAGCTGGAGAGAGATTGTGAGAGCTGGAGAGAGAGAGAGAGTGTGTGAGCTGGAGAGGGCGAGTGTGAGAGCTGGGGAGAGAGAGAGTGTGAGAGCTGGAGAGAGAGTGTGTGAGCCAGAGAGAGGGAGAGTGTGTGAGCTGGAGAGAGAGAGTGTGAGCCAGAGAGAGGGAGAGTGTGTGAGCTGGAGAGAGAGAAAGCGTGAGGTCGAGAGAGAGTGTGAGAGCTGGAGAGAGAGAGTGTGAGAGCTGGAGAGAGAGAGTGTGAGAGCTGGTGAGAGAGAGAGTGTGTGAGCTGGAGAGAGAGTGTGTGAGCTGGAGAGAGAGAGTGTGAGAGCTGGAGAGAGAGAGAGTGTGTGATCTGGAGAGAGAGAGAGTGTGACCTGGAGAGAGGGAGAGTGTGTGAGCTGGAGAGAGGGAGAGTGTGTGAGCTGGAGAGAGAGAGTGTGAGAGCTGGAGAGAGAGAGTGTGAGAGCTGGAGAGAGAGAGTGTGTGAGCTGGAGAGAGAGAGTGTGAGAGCTGGTGAGAGAGAGTGTGTGAGCTGGAGAGAGAGAGTGTGTGAGCTGGAGAGAGAGAGAGTGTGAGCTGGAGAGAGAGAGAGTGTGAGCTGGAGAGAGAGAGAGAGTGTGAGAGCTGGAGAGAGAGAGTGTGTGAGCTGGAGAGAGAGAGAGTGTGAGCTGGAGAGAGAGAGAGTGTGAGAGCTTGTGAGAGAGAGTGTGAGCGAGAGAGAGAGTGTGAGAGCTGGAGAGAGAGAGTGTGAGCTGGAGAGAGAGAGTGTGAGCTGGAGAGAGAGAGTGTGAGCTGGAGAGAGAGAGTGTGAGCGCTGGAGAGAGAGAGTGTGAGCGCTGGAGAGAGAGAGTGTGAGCGCTGGAGAGAGAGAGTGTGAGCGCTGGAGAGAGAGAGTGTGAGAGCTGGAGAGAGAGAGTGTGAGAGCTGGTGAGAGAGAGTGTGTGAGCTGGAGAGAGAGAGTGTGAGAGCTTGTGAGAGAGAGAGAGTGTGAGAGCTGGCGAGAGAGAGTGTGAGAGCTGGCGAGAGAGAGTGTGAGCTGGAGAGAGAGAGTGTGAGAGCTGGAGAGAGAGAGTGTGAGAGCTGGCGAGAGAGAGAGTGTGAGAGCTGGCGAGAGAGAGAGTGTGAGAGCTGGTGAGAGAGAGTGGGTGAGCTAGAGAGAGAGTGTGTGAGCTGGTGAGAGAGAGAGTGTGTGAGCTGGTGAGAGAGAGAGAGTGTGAGCTGGAGAGAGAGAGTGTGAGCGCTGGAGAGAGAGAGTGTGAGAGCTGGAGAGAGAGAGTGTGTGAGCTGGAGAGAGAGAGTGTGAGAGCTGGTGAGAGAGAGAGTGTGAGCTGGAGAGAGAGAGTGTGAGAGCTGGTGAGAGAGAGAGTGTGAGCTGGAGAGAGAGAGTGTGAGCTGGAGAGAGGGAGTGTGTGAGCTGGAGAGAGAGAGTGTGAGCGCTGGAGAGAGAGAGTGTGTGAGCTGGAGAGAGAGAGTGTGAGCGCTGGAGAGAGAGAGTGTGAGCTGGAGAGAGGGAGTGTGTGAGCTGGAGAGAGAGTGTGTGAGCTGGAGAGAGAGAGTGTGAGCTGGAGAGAGAGAGTGTGAGCGCTGGAGAGAGAGAGTGTGAGAGCTGGAGAGAGAGAGTGTGAGAGCTGGAGAGAGAGAGTGTGAGCTGGAGAGAGGGAGTGTGTGAGCTGGAGAGAGGGAGTGTGTGAGCTGGAGAGAGAGAGTGTGAGCTGGAGAGAGAGAGTGTGAGCGCTGGAGAGAGAGAGTGTGAGAGCTGGAGAGAGAGAGTGTGAGCTGGAGAGAGAGAGTGTGAGAGCTGGAGAGAGAGAGTGTGAGAGCTGGAGAGAGAGAGTGTGAGCGCTGGAGAGAGAGAGTGTGAGCGCTGGAGAGAGAGAGTGTGAGAGCTGGAGAGAGAGAGTGTGAGAGCTGGTGAGAGAGAGTGTGAGAGCTGGAGAGAGAGAGTGTGAGAGCTGGTGAGAGAGAGTGTGAGAGCTGGAGAGAGAGAGTGTGAGAGCTGGTGAGAGAGATTGTGAGAGCTGGTGAGAGAGAGTGTGAGAGCTGGTGAGAGAGAGTGTGAGAGCTGGAGAGAGAGAGTGTGTGAGCTGGAGAGAGAGAGAGTGTGAGAGCTGGCGAGAGAGAGTGTGTGAGCTGGTGAGAGAGGGTGTGTGAGCAAGAGAGAGGGAGAGTGTGTGAGCTGGAGAGAGAGAGAGTGTGTGGGCTGGAGAGAGAGAGAGTGTGAGAGCTGGTGAGAGAGAGTGTGAGAGCTGGCGAGAGAGAGTGTGTGAGAGCTGGAGAGAGGGAGAGTGTGTGAGCTGGAGAGAGAGAGTGTGAGTGCTGGAGAGAGAGAGTGTGTGAGCTGGTGAGAGAGGGTGTGTGAGCAAGTGAGAGGGAGAGTGTGTGAGCAAGAGAGAGGGAGAGTGTGTGAGCTGGAGAGAGAAAGTGTGAGCTAGAGAGAGAGAGTGGGTGAGCTGGTGAGAGAGAGAGTGTGTGAGCTGGAGAGAGAGAGTGTGAGAGCTGGAGAGAGAGAGTGTGAGAGCTGGCGAGAGAGAGTGTGTGAGCTGGTGAGAGAGGGTGTGTGAGCAAGAGAGAGGGAGAGTGTATGAGCAAGAGAGAGGGAGAGTGTATGAGCAAGAGAGAGGGAGAGTGGGTGAGCTGGTGAGAGAGAGAGTGTGTGAGCTGGAGAGAGAGAGTGTGTGAGCTGGAGAGAGAGAGTGTGAGAGCTGGTGAGAGAGAGTGTGAGAGCTGGTGAGAGAGAGAGTGTGAGAGCTGGAGAGAGAGAGTGTGTGAGCTGGAGAGAGAGAGTGTGTGAGCTGGAGAGAGAGAGTGTGTGAGCTGGAGAGAGAGAGTGTGTGAGAGCTGGAGAGAGAGTGTGTGAGCTGGAGAGAGAGAGTGGGTGAGCTGGAGAGAGAGAGTGGGTGAGCTGGAGAGAGAGAGTGTGTGAGCTGGAGAGAGAGATTGGTTGAGCTGGAGAGAGAGAGTGTGTGAGCTGGAGAGAGAGAGAGTGTGAGAGCTGGAGAGAGGGAGAGTGTGTGTGCTGGAGAGAGAGAGAGAGAGCGAGTGAGAGAGAGTGTGAGAACTGGAGAGAGAGAGAGTGTGTGAGCTGGAGAGAGAGAGAGTGTGTGAGCTGGAGAGAGAGAGAGTGTGAGAGCTGGAGAGAGAGAGTGTGAGAGCTGGAGAGAGAGAGTGGGTGAGCTGGAGAGAGAGAGTGGGTGAGCTGGAGAGAGAGAGTGGGTGAGCTGGAGAGAGAGAGTGGGTGAGCTGGAGAGAGAGAGTGGGTGAGCTGGCGAGAGAGAGTGTGTGTGAGAGCTGGAGAGAGAGAGAGAGAGTGTGAGCTCGAGAAAGAGAGTGTGAGAGCTGGAGAGAGAGGGTGTGAGAGCTGGAGAGAGAGAGTGTGTGTGAGAGCTGGAGAGAGAGAGAGTGTGTGAGAGCTGGAGAGAGAGTGTGTGTGAGCTGGAGAGAGAGAGTGTGTGAGCTGGTGAGAGAGAGTGTGAGAGCTGGTGAGAGAGAGAGTGTGAGAGCTGGAGAGAGAGAGTGTGTGTGAGAGCTGGAGAGAGAGTGTGTGTGAGCTGGAGAGAGAGAGAGTGTGTGAGCTGGTGAGAGAGAGTGTGAGAGCTGGAGAGAGAGAGTGTGAGAGCTGGAGAGAGAGAGTGTGTGAGCTGGAGAGAGAGAGAGTGTGAGCTCGAGAGAGTGAGTGTGAGAGCTGGCGAGAGAGAGTGTGTGAGCTGGTGAGAGAGGGTGTGTGAGCAAGAGAGAGGGAGAGTGTATGAGCAAGAGAGAGGGAGAGTGTGTGAGCTGGAGAGAGAAAGTGTGAGCTAGAGAGAGAGTGTGAGTGCTGGAGAGAGAGAGTGTGAGAGCTGGAGAGAGAGAGTGTGAGAGCTGGCGAGAGAGAGTGTGTGAGCTGGTGAGAGAGGGTGTGTGAGCTGGAGAGAGAGAGTGTGTGAGCTGGAGAGAGAGAGTGTGTGAGCTGGAGAGAGAGAGTGTGTGAGCTGGAGAGAGAGAGTGGGTGAGCTGGAGAGAGAGTGTGTGTGAGCTGGAGAGAGAGCGTGTGTGAGCTGGAGAGAGAGAGTGTGTGAGCTGGAGAGAGAGAGTGTGTGAGCTGGTGAGAGAGAGTGTGAGGGCTGGTGAGAGAGAGAGTGAGTGAGCGAGAGAGAGAGAGTGTGAAAGCTGGAGAGAGAGAGATTGTGAGAGCTGGAGAGAGAGAGATTGTGAGAGCTGGAGAGAGAGAGAGTGTGAGAGCTGGAGAGAGAGAGTGTGAGAGCTGGAGAGAGAGAGAATGTGTGTGAGCTGGAGAGAGAGTGTGTGAGAGCTGGAGAGGGCGAGTGCGAGGGCTGGAGAGGGCGAGTGCGAGAGCTGGAGAGAGAGAGAGTGTGAGAGCTGGAGAGAGAGAGTGTGAGCTGGAGATAGAGTGTGTGTGAGCTGGAGAGAGAGAGTGTGAGAGCTGGTGAGAGAGAGAGTGTGAGAGCTGGAGAGAGAGAGAGAGAGAGAGTGTGAGAGCTGGTGAGAGAGAGAGTGTGAGAGCTGGAGAGAGAGAGTGTGAGAGCTGGAGAGAGAGAGAATGTGTGTGAGCTGGAGAGAGAGTGTGTGAGAGCTGGAGAGGGCGAGTGCGAGGGCTGGAGAGGGCGAGTGCGAGAGCTGGAGAGAGAGAGAGTGTGAGAGCTGGAGAGAGAGAGTGTGAGCTGGAGAGAGAGTGTGTGTGAGCTGGAGAGAGAGAGTGTGAGAGCTGGTGAGAGAGAGAGTGCGAGAGCTGGAGAGAGAGAGAGAGTGTGAGCTGGAGAGAGAGTGTGTGTGAGCTGGACAGAGAGAGTGTGAGAGCTGGTGAGAGAGAGAGTGTGAGAGCTGGAGAGAGAGAGAGTGTGAGAGCTGGAGAGAGAGAGTGTGTGAGCTGGAGAGAGAGAGTGTGTGAGCTGGAGAGAGAGAGTGTGTGAGCTGGAGAGAGAGAGTGTGTGAGAGCTGGAGAGAGAGTGGGTGAGCTGGAGAGAGAGAGTGGGTGAGCTGGAGAGAGAGAGTGGGTGAGCTGGAGAGAGAGAGTGGGTGAGCTGGAGAGAGAGATTGGTTGAGCTGGAGAGAGAGAGTGTGTGAGCTGGAGAGAGAGAGAGTGTGTGTGCTGGAGAGAGAGAGAGAGAGCGAGTGAGAGAGAGTGTGAGAACTGGAGAGAGAGAGAGTGTGTGAGCTGGAGAGAGAGAGAGTGTGTGAGCTGGAGAGAGAGAGAGTGTGAGAGCTGGAGAGAGAGAGTGTGAGAGCTGGAGAGAGAGAGTGGGTGAGCTGGAGAGAGAGAGTGGGTGAGCTGGAGAGAGAGAGTGGGTGAGCTGGAGAGAGAGAGTGGGTGAGCTGGCGAGAGAGAGTGTGTGTGAGAGCTGGAGAGAGAGAGAGAGAGTGTGAGCTCGAGAAAGAGAGTGTGAGAGCTGGAGAGAGAGGGTGTGAGAGCTGGAGAGAGAGAGTGTGTGTGAGAGCTGGAGAGAGAGAGAGAGTGTGAGAGCTGGAGAGAGAGTGTGTGTGAGCTGGAGAGAGAGAGTGTGTGAGCTGGTGAGAGAGAGTGTGAGAGCTGGTGAGAGAGAGAGTGTGAGAGCTGGAGAGAGAGAGTGTGTGTGAGAGCTGGAGAGAGAGTGTGTGTGAGCTGGAGAGAGAGAGTGTGTGAGCTGGTGAGAGAGAGTGTGAGAGCTGGAGAGAGAGAGTGTGAGAGCTGGAGAGAGAGAGTGTGAGAGCTGGAGAGAGAGAGTGTGTGAGCTGGAGAGAGAGAGAGTGTGAGCTCGAGAGAGTGAGTGTGAGAGCTGGCGAGAGAGAGTGTGTGAGCTGGTGAGAGAGGGTGTGTGAGCAAGAGAGAGGGAGAGTGTATGAGCAAGAGAGAGGGAGAGTGTGTGAGCTGGAGAGAGAAAGTGTGAGCTAGAGAGAGAGTGTGAGTGCTGGAGAGAGAGAGTGTGAGAGCTGGAGAGAGAGAGTGTGAGAGCTGGCGAGAGAGAGTGTGTGAGCTGGTGAGAGAGGGTGTGTGAGCTGGAGAGAGAGAGTGTGTGAGCTGGAGAGAGAGAGTGTGTGAGCTGGAGAGAGAGTGTGTGTGAGCTGGAGAGAGAGCGTGTGTGAGCTGGTGAGAGAGAGTGTGAGGGCTGGTGAGAGAGAGAGTGAGTGAGCGAGAGAGAGAGAGTGTGAAAGCTGGAGAGAGAGAGATTGTGAGAGCTGGAGAGAGAGAGATTGTGAGAGCTGGAGAGAGAGAGAGTGTGAGAGCTGGAGAGAGAGAGAGTGTGAGAGCTGGAGAGAGAGAGTGTGAGAGCTGGAGAGAGAGTGTGTGAGAGCTGGAGAGAGAGAGAATGTGTGTGAGCTGGAGAGAGAGTGTGTGAGAGCTGGAGAGGGCGAGTGCGAGGGCTGGAGAGGGCGAGTGCGAGAGCTGGAGAGAGAGAGAGTGTGAGAGCTGGAGAGAGAGAGTGTGAGCTGGAGAGAGAGTGTGTGTGAGCTGGAGAGAGAGAGTGTGAGAGCTGGTGAGAGAGAGAGTGTGAGAGCTGGAGAGAGAGAGAGAGAGAGAGTGTGAGAGCTGGTGAGAGAGAGAGTGTGAGAGCTGGAGAGAGAGAGTGTGAGAGCTGGAGAGAGAGAGAATGTGTGTGAGCTGGAGAGAGAGTGTGTGAGAGCTGGAGAGGGCGAGTGCGAGGGCTGGAGAGGGCGAGTGCGAGAGCTGGAGAGAGAGAGAGTGTGAGAGCGTGTGAGCTGGAGAGAGAGTGTGTGTGAGCTGGAGAGAGAGTGTGTGTGAGCTGGAGAGAGAGAGTGTGAGAGCTGGTGAGAGAGAGAGTGTGTGAGCTGGAGAGAGAGAGTGTGTGAGCTGGTGAGAGAGAGTGTGAGGGCTGGTGAGAGAGAGTGAGTGAGCGAGAGAGAGAGAGTGTGAAAGCTGGAGAGAGAGAGATTGTGAGAGCTGGAGAGAGAGAGATTGTGAGAGCTGGAGAGAGAGAGAGTGTGAGAGCTGGAGAGAGAGAGTGTGAGAGCTGGAGAGAGAGAGTGTGAGAGCTGGAGAGAGAGAGAATGTGCGTGAGCTGGAGAGAGAGTGTGTGAGAGCTGGAGAGGGCGAGTGCGAGGGCTGGAGAGGGCGAGTGCGAGAGCTGGAGAGAGAGAGAGTGTGAGAGCTGGAGAGAGAGAGTGTGAGCTGGAGAGAGAGAGTGTGTGAGCTGGAGAGAGAGAGTGTGAGAGCTGGTGAGAGAGAGAGTGTGAGAGCTGGAGAGAGAGAGAGAGAGAGTGTGAGAGCTGGTGAGAGAGAGAGTGTGAGAGCTGGAGAGAGAGAGTGTGAGAGCTGGAGAGAGAGAGAATGTGTGTGAGCTGGAGAGAGAGTGTGTGAGAGCTGGAGAGGGCGAGTGCGAGGGCTGGAGAGGGCGAGTGCGAGAGCTGGAGAGAGAGAGAGTGTGAGAGCGTGTGAGCTGGAGAGAGAGTGTGTGTGAGCTGGAGAGAGAGTGTGTGTGAGCTGGAGAGAGAGAGTGTGAGAGCTGGTGAGAGAGAGAGTGCGAGAGCTGGAGAGAGAGAGAGAGTGTGAGCTGGAGAGAGAGTGTGTGTGAGCTGGACAGAGAGAGTGTGAGAGCTGGTGAGAGAGAGAGTGTGAGAGCTGGAGAGAGAGAGAGAGAGAGAGTGTGTGTGAGCTGGAGAGGGAGTGTGTGTGTGAGCTGGAGAGGGAGTGTGTGTGTGAGCTGGAGAGGGAGTGTGTGTGAGCTGGAGAGGGAGTGTGTGAGAGCTGGAGAGAGAGAGAGTGTGAAAGCTGGAGAGGGAGATTGTGAGAGCTGGAGAGAGAGAGAGTGTGAGAGCTGGAGAGAGTGTGTGAGAGCTGGAGAGAGAGTGTGTGTGAGCTGGACAGAGAGAGTGTGAGAGCTGGTGAGAGAGAGAGTGTGAGAGCTGGAGAGAGAGAGAGAGAGAGAGAGTGTGTGTGTGAGCTGGAGAGGGAGTGTGTGTGAGCTGGAGAGGGAGTGTGTGTGAGCTGGAGAGGGAGTGTGTGAGAGCTGGAGAGAGAGAGAGTGTGAGAGCTGGAGAGAGAGAGAGTGTGAGAGCTGGAGAGAGAGAGAGAGTGTGAGAGCTGGAGAGAGAGAGAGAGTGTGAGAGCTGGAGAGAGAGAGAGAGTGTGAGAGCTGGAAGGAGAGAGAGAGTGTGAGAGCTGGAGAGAGAGAGAGAGTGTGAGAGCTGGAGAGAGAGAGAGTGTGAGAGCTGGAGAGAGAGAGAGAGTGTGAGAGCTGGAGAGAGAGAGAGAGTGTGAGAGCTGGAGAGAGAGAGAGAGTGTGAGAGCTGGAGAGAGAGAGAGAGTGTGAGAGCTGGAGAGAGAGAGAGTGTGTGTCAGCTGGAGAGAGAGAGAGTGTGTGTCAGCTGGAGAGTGAGAGAGTGTGAGCGGGAGAGAGACCGTGTGTGAGCGGGAGAGAGAGAGTGTGAGAGCTGGAGAGAGAGAGATTGTGAGAGCTGGAGAGAGAGGGAGTGAGTGTGAGAGCTGGAGAGAGAGAGAGTGAGAGCTGGAGAGAGAGAGTGTGAGCTGGAGAGAGAGAGAGTGTGTGAGCTGGAGAGAGAGAGAGTGTGTGAGCTGGAGAGAGAGAGTGTGTGAGCGAGAGAGAGAGAGAATGAGTGAGCTGAAGAGAGAGAGAGTGTGAGCGAGAGAGAGTGTGTGAGAGCTGGAGAGAGAGAGTGTGAGAGCTGGAGAGAGAGAGTGTGAGAGCTGGAGAGAGAGAGTGTGAGAGCTGGAGAGAGAGAGTGTGAGCTGGAGAGAGAGAGAGAGAGTGTGAGAGCTGGAGAGAGAGAGAGAGAGTGTGAGAGCTGGAGAGAGAGAGAGTGTGTGTCAGCTGGAGAGAGAGAGAGTGTGTGTCAGCTGGAGAGTGTGAGCGGGAGAGAGACCGTGTGTGAGCGGGAGAGAGAGACTGTGAGCTGGCGGGAGAGTGTGTGTGAGCTGGAGAGAGAGAGTGTGAGAGCTGGAGAGAGAGAGATTGTGAGAGCTCGAGAGAGAGGGAGTGAGTGTGAGAGCTGGAGAGAGAGTGAGTGTGAGAGCTGGAGAGAGAGTGAGTGTTAGAGCTGGAGAGAGAGTGAGTGTTAGAGCTGGAGAGAGAGTGAGTGTGAGAGCTGGAGAGAGAGAGTGTGAGAGCTGGAGAGAGAGAGAGTGAGCTGGAGAGAGAGAGAGAGTGTGAGCTGGAGAGAGAGAGTGTGTGAGCGAGAGAGAGAGAGAATGAGTGAGCTGAAGAGAGAGAGAGTGTGAGCGAGAGAGAGAGTGTGAGAGCTGGTGAAGAGAGTGTGTGAGCTGGAGAGAGAGAGTGTGTGAGCTGGAGAGAGGGAGAGTGTGAGAGCTGGAGAGAGAGAGTGTGAGAGCTAGATAGAGGGAGAGTGTGTGAGCTGGAGAGAGAGAGTGTGAGAGCTAGATAGAGGGAGAGTGTGTGAGCTGGTGAGAGAGAGTGTGAGAGCTGGTGAGAGAGAATGTGTGAGCTGGAGAGAGAGTGAGTGAGCTGGAGAGAGAGAGTGTGAGCGCTGGAGAGAGAGTGTGAGCGCTGGAGAGAGAGTGTGAGCGCTGGAGAGAGAGTGTGTGAGCTGGAGAGAGGGAGTGTGTGAGCTGGAGAGAGAGTGTGTGAGCTGGAGAGAGAGAGTGTGAGCGCTGGAGAGAGAGAGTGTGAGAGCTGGAGAGAGAGAGTGTGAGAGCTGGAGAGAGAGAGTGTGAGCTGGAGAGAGGGAGTGTGTGAGCTGGAGAGAGGGAGTGTGTGAGCTGGAGAGAGAGAGTGTGAGCTGGAGAGAGAGAGTGTGAGCTGGAGAGAGAGAGTGTGAGCGCTGGAGAGAGAGAGTGTGAGAGCTGGAGAGAGAGAGTGTGTGAGCTGGAGAGAGAGAGTGGGTGAGCTGGAGAGAGAGAGAGTGTGAGTGCAAGAGAGAGGGAGAGTGTGAGAGCTGGAGAGAGAGAGTGTGAGAGCTGGTGAGAGAGAGTGTGTGAGCTGGAGAGGGCGAGTGTGAGAGCTGGTGAGAGAGAGTGTGAGAGCTGGTGAGAGAGAGTGTGAGAGCTGGAGAGAGAGAGTGTGAGAGCTGGAGAGAGAGAGTGTGAGAGCTGGTGAGAGAGAGTGGGTGAGCTGGAGAGAGAGTGTGAGAGCTGGTGAGAGAGAGAGTGGGTGAGCTGGAGAGAGAGAGAGTGTGAGTGCAAGAGAGAGGTAGAGTGTGTGAGAGCTGGAGAGAGAGTGAGTGTGAGAGCTGGTGAGAGTGAGTGTGAGAGCTGGTGAGAGTGAGTGTGAGAGCTGGTGAGAGTGAGTGTGAGAGCTGGAGAGAGAGTGTGAGAGCTAGAGAGAGGGAGAGTGTGTGAGCTGGAGAGAGAGAGTGTGAGAGCTGGTGAGAGAGAGTGTGTGAGCTGGAGAGGGCGAGTGTGAGAGCTGGTGAGAGAGAGTGTGAGAGCTGGTGAGAGAGAGTGTGAGAGCTGGAGGGAGAGAGTGTGAGAGCTGGAGAGAGAGAGTGTGAGAGCTGGTGAGAGAGAGTGTGAGAGCTGGAGAGAGAGAGTGTGAGAGCTGGTGAGAGAGAGTGTGAGAGCTGGTGAGAGAGAGAGTGTGAGTGCTGGTGAGAGAGAGAGTGTGAGAGCTAGAGAGAGAGAGTGTGAGAGCTGGAGAGAGAGAGAGTGTGTGAGCTGGAAAGAGAGAGTGTGAGTGCTGGTGAGAGAGAGAGTGTGAGAGCTAGAGAGAGAGAGTGTGAGAGCTGGAGAGAGAGAGAGTGTGTGAGCTGGAGAGAGAGACTGTGTGAGCTGGAGAGAGAGAGTGTGAGAGCTGGAGAGAGAGAGAGTGTGAGAGCTGGAGAGAGAGAGAGTGTGTGAGCTGGAGAGAGAGAGAGTGTGTGAGCTGGAGAGAGAGAGTGTGTGAGCTGGAGAGAGAGAGAGAGTGTGAGAGCTGGAGAGAGAGATTGTGAGAGCTGGAGAGAGAGAGTGGGTGAGCTGGAGAGAGAGAGAGTGTGTGAGCTGGAGAGAGAGAGAGAGTGTGAGCTGGAGAGAGAGAGAGTGTGTGAGCTGGAGAGAGAGAGAGTGTGAGCTAAGAGAGTGTGAGAGCTGGTGAGTGAGAGAGTGTGAGAGCTGGTGAGTGAGAGAGTGTGTGAGCTGGAGAGAGAGAGTGTGTGAGCTGGAGAGAGAGAGTGTGAGAGCTGGAGAGAGAGAGTGTGTGAGCTGGAGAGAGAGAGTGTGTGAGCTGGAGAGAGAGAGTCTGAGAGCTGGAGAGAAAGAGTGGGTGAGCTGGAGAGAGAGTGTGAGAGCTGGTGAGAGAGAGTGTGAGAGCTGGAGAGAGAGAGTGGGTGAGCTGGAGAGAGAGAGTGGGTGAGCTGGAGAGAGAGAGTGTGTGAGCTGGAGAGAGAGAGTGTGTGAGCTGGAGAGAGAGAGTGTGAGAGCTGGAGAGAGAGAGTGGGTGAGCTAGAGAGAGGGAGAGTGTGTGAGCTGGAGAGAGAGAGTGTGTGAGCTGGAGAGAGAGAGTGTGTGAGCTGGAGAGAGAGAGTGGGAGAGCTGGAGAGAGAGTGTGAGAGCTGGTGAGAGAGAGTGTGAGAGCTGGAGAGAGAGAGAGTGTGAGTGCTGGTGAGAGAGAGAGTGTGAGTGCTGGTGAGAGAGAGAGTGTGTGAGCTGGAGAGAGAGAGAGTGTGTGAGCTGGAGAGAGAGAGAGTGTGAGTGCTGGTGAGAGAGAGAGTGTGTGAGCTGGAGAGATAGAGTGTGTGAGCGAGAGAGAGGGAGAATGTGTGAGCTGAAGAGAGAGAGAGTGTGAGCGAGAGAGAGTGTGTGAGAGCTGGTGAAGAGAGTGTGTGAGCTGGAGAGAGAGAGAGTTTGAGCTAGAGAGAGAGAGTGTGTGAGAGCTGGGGAGAGAGAGAGTGTGTGTGAGCTGGAGAGAGAGAGAGTGTGAGTGCTGGTGAGAGAGAGAGTGTGAGAGCTAGAGAGAGAGAGTGTGAGAGCTGGAGAGAGAGAGAGTGTGTGAGCTGGAGAGAGAGAGTGTGAGTGCTGGTGAGAGAGAGAGTGTGAGAGCTAGAGAGAGAGAGTGTGAGAGCTGGAGAGAGAGAGAGTGTGTGAGCTGGAGAGAGAGAGAGTGTGTGAGCTGGAGAGAGAGAGTGTGAGAGCTGGAGAGAGAGAGAGTGTGTGAGCTGGAGAGAGAGAGAGTTTGTGAGCTGGAGACAGAGAGAGTGTGTGTGAGCTGGAGAGAGAGAGAGTGTGTGAGCTGGAGAGAGAGAGTGTGTGAGCTGGAGAGAGAGAGTGTGAGAGCTGGAGAGAGAGAGTGTGTGAGCTGGAGAGAGAGAGAGTGTGTGAGCTGGAGAGAGAGAGAGAGTGTGAGCTGGAGAGAGAGAGAGTGTGTGAGCTGGAGAGAGAGAGAGTGTGAGCTAAGAGAGTGTGAGAGCTGGTGAGTGAGAGAGTGTGAGAGCTGGTGAGAGAGAGAGTGTGAGAGCTGGTGAGAGAGAGTGTGAGAGCTGGAGAGAGAGAGTGGGTGAGCTGGAGAGAGAGAGTGTGTGAGCTGGAGAGAGAGAGTGTGAGAGCTGGAGAGAGAGAGTGTGAGTGCTGGTGAGAGAGAGAGTGTGTGAGCTGGAGAGAGAGAGTGTGTGAGCGAGAGAGAGGGAGAATGTGTGAGCTGAAGAGAGAGAGAGTGTGAGCGAGAGAGAGTGTGTGAGAGCTGGTGAAGAGAGTGTGTGAGCTGGAGAGAGAGAGTGTGAGCTAGAGAGAGAGAGTGTGTGAGAGCTGGGGAGAGAGAGAGTGTGTGTGAGCTGGAGAGGGAGTGTGTGTGAGCTGGAGAGAGAGAGTGTGTGAGCTGGAGAGAGAGAGTGTGTGAGCTGGAGAGAGAGAGACTGTGAGCGAGAGAGAGAGTGTGAGAGCTGCTGAGAGAGAGAGTGTGTGAGCTGGAGAGAGAGAGTGTGTGAGCTGGAGAGAGAGAGACTGTGAGCGAGAGAGAGAGTGTGAGAGCTGGTGAGTGAGAGTGTGAGAGCTGGTGAGAGGGAGACTGTGAGCGAGAGAGAGAGTGTGAGAGCTGGTGAGTGAGAGTGTGTGAGCTGGAGAGAGAGAGTGTGAGGGCTGAAGAGAGAGTGTGTGAGCGAGAGGGAGAGTATGAAAGCTGGAGAGAGAGAGTGTGAGAGCTGGGGAGAGAGAGAGAGTGTGTGTGAGCTGGAGAGGGCGAGTGTGAGAGCTGGAGAGAGAGAGAGTGTGTGAGCTGGAGAGAGAGTGTGTGAGCTGGAGAGAGAGAGACTGTGAGCTGGAGAGAGAGAGTGTGAGAGCTGGTGAGAGGGAGACTGTGAGCTGGAGAGAGAGAGTGTGAGGGCTGAAGAGAGAGTGTGTGAGCGAGAGGGAGAGTGTGAAAGCTGGAGAGAGAGAGTGTGAGAGCTGGGGAGAGAGAGAGAGTGTGTGTGAGCTGGAGAGGGCGAGTGTGAGAGCTGGAGAGAGAGAGAGTGTGTGAGCTGGAGAGAGAGTGTGTGAGCTGGAGAGAGAGAGTGTGTGAGCTGGAGAGAGAGTGTGTGAGCTGGAGAGAGAGAGACTGTGAGCGAGAGAGAGAGTGTGAGAGCTGCTGAGAGAGAGAGTGTGAGAGCTGCTGAGAGAGAGAGTGTGAGAGCTGCTGAGAGAGAGAGTGTGAGAGCTGCTGAGAGAGAGAGTGTGAGAGCTGCTGAGAGAGAGAGTGTGTGAGCTGGAGAGAGAGAGTGTGTGTGCTGGAGAGAGAGAGTGTGTGAGCTGGAGAGAGAGAGTGGGTGAGCTGGAGAGAGAGAGTGGGTGAGCTAGACAGAGAGTGTGAGAGCTGGTGAGAGAGAGAGTGAGTGAGCGAGAGAGAGAGAGTGTTTGTGAGCTGGCGAGAGAGAGTGTTTGAGCGGGAGAGATAGTGTGTGTGAGAGCTGGAGAGAGAGAGAGAGTGTGTGTGAGCTGGAGAGGGAGTGTGTGTGAGCTGGAGAGGGCGAGTGTGAGAGCTGGAGAGAGAGTGAGTGTGAGCGAGAGAGAGAGTGTGAGGGCTGGTGAGAGAGAGAGTGTGTGAGCTAGAGAGAGAGAGTGTGAAAGCTGGAGAGGGAGATTGAGAGCTGGAGAGAGAGAGAGTGTGAGAGCTGGAGAGAGAGTGTGAGAGCTGGAGAGAGAGTGTGTGTGAGCTGGAGAGAGAGAGTGTGTGAGCTGGAGAGAGAGAGACTGTGAGCGAGAGAGAGAGTGTGAGAGCTGGAGAGAGAGAGTGTGTGAGCTGGAGAGAGAGTGTGTGTGAGCTGGAGAGAGAGAGTGTGTGAGCTGGAGAGAGAGAGTGTGTGAGCTGGAGAGAGAGTGTGTGAGCTGGAGAGAGAGAGTGTGTGAGCTGGAGAGAGAGAGTGTGTGAGCTGGAGAGAGAGTGTGTGTGAGCTGGAGAGAGAGAGTGGGTGAGCTGGAGAGAGAGAGTGTGTGAGCTGGAGAGAGAGTGTGTGTGAGCTGGAGAGAGAGTGTGTGTGAGCTGGAGAGAGAGTGTGGGTGAGCTGGAGAGAGAGAGTGGGTGAGCTGGAGAGAGAGAGTGTGTGAGCTGGAGAGAGAGAGTGTGTGAGCTGGAGAGAGAGAGTGTGAGAGCTGGAGAGAGAGAGTGGGTGAGCTAGAGAGAGGGAGAGTGTGTGAGCTGGAGAGAGAGAGTGTGTGAGCTGGAGAGAGAGAGTGTGTGAGCTGGAGAGAGAGAGTGGGAGAGCTGGAGAGAGAGTGTGAGAGCTGGTGAGAGAGAGTGTGAGAGCTGGAGAGAGAGAGAGTGTGAGAGCTGGAGAGAGAGAGAGTGTGAGTGCTGGTGAGAGAGAGAGTGTGAGTGCTGGTGAGAGAGAGAGTGTGTGAGCTGGAGAGAGAGAGAGTGTGTGAGCTGGAGAGAGAGAGAGTGTGAGTGCTGGTGAGAGAGAGAGTGTGTGAGCTGGAGAGATAGAGTGTGTGAGCGAGAGAGAGGGAGAATGTGTGAGCTGAAGAGAGAGAGAGTGTGAGCGAGAGAGAGTGTGTGAGAGCTGGTGAAGAGAGTGTGTGAGCTGGAGAGAGAGAGAGTTTGAGCTAGAGAGAGAGAGTGTGTGAGAGCTGGGGAGAGAGAGAGTGTGTGTGAGCTGGAGAGAGAGAGAGTGTGAGTGCTGGTGAGAGAGAGAGTGTGAGAGCTAGAGAGAGAGAGTGTGAGAGCTGGAGAGAGAGAGAGTGTGTGAGCTGGAGAGAGAGAGTGTGAGTGCTGGTGAGAGAGAGAGTGTGAGAGCTAGAGAGAGAGAGTGTGAGAGCTGGAGAGAGAGAGAGTGTGTGAGCTGGAGAGAGAGAGAGTGTGTGAGCTGGAGAGAGAGAGTGTGAGAGCTGGAGAGAGAGAGAGTGTGTGAGCTGGAGAGAGAGAGAGTTTGTGAGCTGGAGACAGAGAGAGTGTGTGTGAGCTGGAGAGAGAGAGAGTGTGTGAGCTGGAGAGAGAGAGTGTGTGAGCTGGAGAGAGAGAGTGTGAGAGCTGGAGAGAGAGAGTGTGTGAGCTGGAGAGAGAGAGAGTGTGTGAGCTGGAGAGAGAGAGAGAGTGTGAGCTGGAGAGAGAGAGAGTGTGTGAGCTGGAGAGAGAGAGAGTGTGAGCTAAGAGAGTGTGAGAGCTGGTGAGTGAGAGAGTGTGAGAGCTGGTGAGAGAGAGAGTGTGAGAGCTGGTGAGAGAGAGTGTGAGAGCTGGAGAGAGAGAGTGGGTGAGCTGGAGAGAGAGAGTGTGTGAGCTGGAGAGAGAGAGTGTGAGAGCTGGAGAGAGAGAGTGTGAGTGCTGGTGAGAGAGAGAGTGTGTGAGCTGGAGAGAGAGAGTGTGTGAGCGAGAGAGAGGGAGAATGTGTGAGCTGAAGAGAGAGAGAGTGTGAGCGAGAGAGAGTGTGTGAGAGCTGGTGAAGAGAGTGTGTGAGCTGGAGAGAGAGAGTGTGAGCTAGAGAGAGAGAGTGTGTGAGAGCTGGGGAGAGAGAGAGTGTGTGTGAGCTGGAGAGGGAGTGTGTGTGAGCTGGAGAGAGAGAGTGTGTGAGCTGGAGAGAGAGAGTGTGTGAGCTGGAGAGAGAGAGACTGTGAGCGAGAGAGAGAGTGTGAGAGCTGCTGAGAGAGAGAGTGTGTGAGCTGGAGAGAGAGAGTGTGTGAGCTGGAGAGAGAGAGACTGTGAGCGAGAGAGAGAGTGTGAGAGCTGGTGAGTGAGAGTGTGAGAGCTGGTGAGAGGGAGACTGTGAGCGAGAGAGAGAGTGTGAGAGCTGGTGAGTGAGAGTGTGTGAGCTGGAGAGAGAGAGTGTGAGGGCTGAAGAGAGAGTGTGTGAGCGAGAGGGAGAGTATGAAAGCTGGAGAGAGAGAGTGTGAGAGCTGGGGAGAGAGAGAGAGTGTGTGTGAGCTGGAGAGGGCGAGTGTGAGAGCTGGAGAGAGAGAGAGTGTGTGAGCTGGAGAGAGAGTGTGTGAGCTGGAGAGAGAGAGACTGTGAGCTGGAGAGAGAGAGTGTGAGAGCTGGTGAGAGGGAGACTGTGAGCTGGAGAGAGAGAGTGTGAGGGCTGAAGAGAGAGTGTGTGAGCGAGAGGGAGAGTGTGAAAGCTGGAGAGAGAGAGTGTGAGAGCTGGGGAGAGAGAGAGAGTGTGTGTGAGCTGGAGAGGGCGAGTGTGAGAGCTGGAGAGAGAGAGAGTGTGTGAGCTGGAGAGAGAGTGTGTGAGCTGGAGAGAGAGAGTGTGTGAGCTGGAGAGAGAGTGTGTGAGCTGGAGAGAGAGAGACTGTGAGCGAGAGAGAGAGTGTGAGAGCTGCTGAGAGAGAGAGTGTGAGAGCTGCTGAGAGAGAGAGTGTGAGAGCTGCTGAGAGAGAGAGTGTGTGAGCTGGAGAGAGAGAGTGTGTGAGCTGGAGAGAGAGAGTGTGTGTGCTGGAGAGAGAGAGTGTGTGAGCTGGAGAGAGAGAGTGGGTGAGCTGGAGAGAGAGAGTGGGTGAGCTAGACAGAGAGTGTGAGAGCTGGTGAGAGAGAGAGTGAGTGAGCGAGAGAGAGAGAGTGTTTGTGAGCTGGCGAGAGAGAGTGTTTGAGCGGGAGAGATAGTGTGTGTGAGAGCTGGAGAGAGAGAGAGAGTGTGTGTGAGCTGGAGAGGGAGTGTGTGTGAGCTGGAGAGGGCGAGTGTGAGAGCTGGAGAGAGAGTGAGTGTGAGCGAGAGAGAGAGTGTGAGGGCTGGTGAGAGAGAGAGTGTGTGAGCTAGAGAGAGAGAGTGTGAAAGCTGGAGAGGGAGATTGAGAGCTGGAGAGAGAGAGAGTGTGAGAGCTGGAGAGAGAGTGTGAGAGCTGGAGAGAGAGTGTGTGTGAGCTGGAGAGAGAGAGTGTGTGAGCTGGAGAGAGAGAGACTGTGAGCGAGAGAGAGAGTGTGAGAGCTGGAGAGAGAGAGTGTGTGAGCTGGAGAGAGAGTGTGTGTGAGCTGGAGAGAGAGAGTGTGTGAGCTGGAGAGAGAGAGTGTGTGAGCTGGAGAGAGAGTGTGTGAGCTGGAGAGAGAGAGTGTGTGAGCTGGAGAGAGAGAGTGTGTGAGCTGGAGAGAGAGTCTGTGTGAGCTGGAGAGAGAGAGTGGGTGAGCTGGAGAGAGAGAGTGTGTGAGCTGGAGAGAGAGTGTGTGTGAGCTGGAGAGAGAGTGTGTGTGAGCTGGAGAGAGAGTGTGTGTGAGCTGGAGAGAGAGAGTGTGTGAGCTGGAGAGAGAGAGTGTGTGAGCTGGAGAGAGAGTGTGTGAGCTGGAGAGAGAGAGTGTGTGAGCTGGAGAGAGAGAGTGTTTGAGAGCTGGTGAGAGAGAGTGTGAGAGCTGGAGAGAGAGAGTGTGAGAGCTGGAGAGAGAGTGTGTGAGCTGGAGAGAGAGAGGGTGAGGGCTGGTGAGAGAGAGAGTGAGTGAGTGAGAGAGAGAGAGTGTGAGAGCTGGAGAGAGAGAGATTGTGAGAGCTGGAGAGAGAGAGAGTGTGAGAGCTGGAGAGAGAGAGTGTGAGAGCTGGAGAGAGAGAGAATGTGTGTGAGCTGGAGAGAGTGTGTGAGAGCTGGAGAGAGAGAGAGTGCGAGAGCTGGAGAGAGAGAGTGTGAGCTAGAGAGAGAGAGTGTGAGAACTGGAGAGAGAGAGTGTGTGAGCTGGACAGAGAGAGTGTGAGAGCTGGTGAGAGAGAGAGTGTGAGAGCTGGAGAGAGAGAGAGAGAGAGTGTGTGTGAGCTGGAGAGGGAGTGTGTGTGTGAGCTGGAGAGGGAGTGTGTGTGAGCTGGAGAGGGAGTGTGTGTGTGAGCTGGAGAGGGAGTGTGTGTGAGCTGGAGAGGGAGTGTGTGAGAGCTGGAGAGAGAGAGAGTGTGAAAGCTGGAGAGGGAGATTGTGAGAGCTGGAGAGAGAGAGAGTGTGAGAGCTGGAGAGAGAGTGTGTGAGAGCTGGAGAGAGAGTGTGTGTGAGCTGGAGAGAGAGTGTGTGTGAGCTGGACAGAGAGAGTGTGAGAGCTGGTGAGAGAGAGAGTGTGTGTGAGCTGGAGAGGGAGTGTGTGTGAGCTGGAGAGGGAGTGTGTGTGAGCTGGAGAGGGAGTGTGTGAGAGCTGGAGAGAGAGAGAGTGTGAGAGCTGGAGAGTGTGAGAGCTGGAGAGAGAGAGAGTGTGAGAGCTGGAGAGAGAGAGAGAGTGTGAGAGCTGGAGAGAGAGAGAGAGTGTGAGAACTGGAGAGAGAGAGAGTGTGAGAGCTGGAGAGAGAGAGAGAGTGTGAGAGCTGGAGAGAGAGAGAGAGTGTGAGAGCTGGAGAGAGAGAGAGAGTGTGAGAGCTGGAGAGAGAGAGAGAGTGTGAGAGCTGGAGAGAGAGAGAGTGTGAGAGCTGGAGAGAGAGAGAGAGTGTGAGAGCTGGAGAGAGAGAGAGAGTGTGAGAGCTGGAGAGAGAGAGAGAGAGAGAGTGTGAGAGCTGGAGAGAGAGAGAGAGTGTGAGAGCTGGAGAGAGAGAGAGAGTGTGAGAGCTGGAGAGAGAGAGAGAGTGTGAGAGCTGGAGAGAGAGAGAGAGAGTGTGAGAGCTGGAGAGAGAGAGAGAGAGTGTGAGAGCTGGAGAGAGAGAGAGAGTGTGAGAGCTGGAGAGAGAGAGAGAGTGTGAGAGCTGGAGAGAGAGAGAGTGTGTATCAGCTGGAGAGAGAGAGAGTGTGTGTCAGCTGGAGAGAGAGAGAGTGTGTGTCAGCTGGAGAGAGAGAGAGTGTGAGCTGGAGAGTGAGAGAGTGTGAGCGGGAGAGAGACCGTGTGTGACGGGAGAGAGAGAGAGAGTGTGAGAGCTGGAGAGAGAGAGAGTGTGAGAGCTGGAGAGAGAGAGAGAGAGTGTGAGAGCTGGAGAGAGAGAGAGAGAGTGTGAGAGCTGGAGAGAGAGAGTGTGAGAGCTGGAGAGAGAGAGAGAGTGTGAGAGCTGGAGAGAGAGAGAGAGAGAGTGTGAGAGCTGGAGAGAGAGAGAGAGTGTGAGAGCTGGAGAGAGAGAGAGAGAGTGTGAGAGCTGGAGAGAGAGAGAGAGTGTGAGAGCTGGAGAGAGAGAGAGTGTGTGTGAGCTGGAGAGAGAGAGAGTGTGTGTGAGCTGGAGAGAGAGAGTGTGAGAGCTGGAGAGAGAGAGATTGTGTGAGCTCGAGAGAGAGGGAGTGAATGTGAGAGCTGGAGAGAGAGTGAGTGTGAGAGCTGGAGAGAGAGTGAGTGTGAGAGCTGGAGAGAGAGTGAGTGTTAGAGCTGGAGAGAGAGTGAGTGTGAGAGCTGGAGAGAGAGAGTGTGAGAGCTGGAGAGAGAGAGTGTGAGAGCTGGAGAGAGAGAGTGTGAGCTGGAGAGAGAGAGTGTGAGCTGGAGAGAGAGAGAGTGTGTGAGCTGGAGAGAGAGACTGTGAGATAGAGAGAGAGAGAGAGATTGTGAGAGCTAGAGAGAGAGAGTGTGTGTGCTGGAGAGAGAGAGTGTGAGCTGGAGAGAGAGAGAGTGTGAGCTGGAGAGAGAGAGAGAGTGTGAGCTGGAGAGAGAGAGAGAGTGTGAGCTGGAGAGAGAGAGAGTGTGTGAGCTGGAGAGAGAGACTGTGAGATAGAGTGAGAGAGAGAGAGAGTGTGAGAGCTGGAGAGAGAGAGAGTGTGTGTGCTGGAGAGAGACTGTGTGTGTGCTGGAGAGAAGGAGCGTGAGAGCTGGAGAGAGAGACTTGTTCATTGGATATTTGTATTTTGTCTGTGCATATTTGTACCGTGTCCGTGGATGTTTGTACCGTGTCCGTGGATATTTGTACCGTGTCCGTGGATATTTGTACCGTGTCCGTGGATATTTGTACCGTGTCCGTGGATGTTTGTACCGTGTCCGTGGATATTTGTACCGTGTCCGTGGATATTTGTAAAATGTCCGTGGATATTTGTACCGTGTCCGTTGATATTTGTACCGTGTCCGTGGATATTTGTACCGTGTCCGTTGATATTTGTACCGTGTCCGTGGATATTTGTACCGTGTCAGTAGATATTTGTACAGTGTCCGTGGATATTTGTACCATGTCCGTTGATATTTGTACCGTGTCCGTTGATATTTGTACCGTGTCCGTGGATATTTGTACAGTGTCCGTGGATATTTGTACCATGTCCGTTGATATTTGTACAGTGTCCGTGGATGTTTGTACCGTGTCCGTGGATGTTTGTACCGTGTCCGTGGATATTTGTACCGTGTCAGTAGATATTTGTACAGTGTCCGTGGATATTTGTACCATGTCCGTTGATATTTGTACAGTGTCCGTGGATGTTTGTACCGTGTCCGTGGATGTTTGTACCGTGTCCGTGGATATTTGTACCGTGTCAGTAGATATTTGTACAGTGTCCGTGGATATTTGTACCATGTCCGTTGATATTTGTACAGTGTCCGTGGATGTTTGTACCGTGTCCGTGGATGTTTGTACCGTGTCCGTGGATATTTGTACCGTGTCAGTAGATATTTGTACTGTGTCCGTGGATATTTGTACCATGTCCGTTGATATTTGTACCGTGTCCGTTGATATTTGTACCGTGTCCGTGGATATTTGTACCGTGTCAGTAGATATTTGTACAGTGTCCGTGGATGTTTGTACCGTGTCCGTGGATGTTTGTACCGTGTCCGTGGATATTTGTACCGTGTCAGTAGATATCTGTACCGTGTCCGTGGATATTTGTACCATGTCCGTTGATATTTGTACCGTGTCCGTTGATATTTGTACCGTGTCCGTGGATATTTGTACCGTGTCAGTAGATATTTGTACAGTGTCCGTGGATATTTGTACCATGTCCGTTGATATTTGTACCGTGTCCGTTGATATTTGTACCGTGTCCGTGGATATTTGTACCGTGTCAGTAGATATTTGTACAGTGTCCGTGGATATTTGTACCATGTCCGTTGATATTTGTACCATGTCCGTTGATATTTGTACCGTGTCCGTTGATATTTGTACCGTGTCCGTGGATATTTGTACCGTGTCAGTAGATATTTGTACAGTGTCCGTGGATATTTGTACCATGTCCGTTGATATTTGTACCGTGTCCGTTGATATTTGTACCGTGTCCGTGGATATTTGTACAGTGTCCGTGGATATTTGTACCATGTCCGTTGATATTTGTACAGTGTCCGTGGATGTTTGTACCGTGTCCGTGGATGTTTGTACCGTGTCCGTGGATATTTGTACCGTGTCAGTAGATATTTGTACAGTGTCCGTGGATATTTGTACCATGTCCGTTGATATTTGTACAGTGTCCGTGGATGTTTGTACCGTGTCCGTGGATGTTTGTACCGTGTCCGTGGATATTTGTACCGTGTCAGTAGATATTTGTACAGTGTCCGTGGATATTTGTACCATGTCCGTTGATATTTGTACAGTGTCCGTGGATGTTTGTACCGTGTCCGTGGATGTTTGTACCGTGTCCGTGGATATTTGTACCGTGTCAGTAGATATTTGTACTGTGTCCGTTGATATTTGTACCGTGTCCGTGGATATTTGTACCGTGTCAGTAGATATTTGTACAGTGTCCGTGGATATTTGTACCATGTCCGTTGATATTTGTACAGTGTCCGTGGATGTTTGTACCGTGTCCGTGGATGTTTGTACCGTGTCCGTGGATATTTGTACCGTGTCCGTGGATATTTGTACCGTGTCCGTGGATATTTGTACCGTGTCCGTGGATGTTTGTACCGTGTCCGTGGATATTTGTACCGTGTCCGTGGATATTTGTAAAATGTCCGTGGATATTTGTACCGTGTCCGTTGATATTTGTACCGTGTCCGTGGATATTTGTACCGTGTCCGTTGATATTTGTACCGTGTCCGTGGATATTTGTACCGTGTCAGTAGATATTTGTACAGTGTCCGTGGATATTTGTACCATGTCCGTTGATATTTGTACCGTGTCCGTTGATATTTGTACCGTGTCCGTGGATATTTGTACCGTGTCCGTGGATATTTGTACCGTGTCCTTAGCTATTTGTACCGTGTCTGTGGATATCTGTACCGTGTCCGTGGATATTTGTACCGTGTCCGTTGATATTTGTACCGTGTCAGTAGATATTTGTACCGTGTCCGTGGATATCTGTACCGTGTCCGTGGATATTTGTACCGTGTCCGTTGATATTTGTACCGTGTCCGTTGATATTTGTACCGTGTCCGTGGATATCTGTACCGTGTCCGTGGATATTTGTACCGTGTCCGTTGATATTTGTACCGTGTCAGTAGATATTTGTACCTTGCCCGTGGATATCTGTACCGTGTCCGTGGATATTTGCACCGTGTTCATGGATATTTGTACCTTGTCCGTGGATATTTGTACCGTGTCCGTGGATATTTGTACCGTGTCCGTGGATATTTGTACTGTGTCCGTGGATATTTGTACCGTGTCCGTGGATATTTGTACCGTGTCCGTTGATATTTGTACCGTGTCCGTGGATATTTGTACCGTGTCCGTGGATATTTGTGCCGTGTCCGTGGATATTTATACCATGCCCATGGATATTTGTACCGTGTCCGTGGATATTTGTGCCATGTCCGTGGATATTTATACCATGCCCATGGATATTTGTACCGTGTCCGTTGATATTTGTGCCGTGTCCGTGGATATTTGTGCCGTGTCCGTGGATATTTATACCATGCCCGTGGATATTTGTACCGTGTCAGTAGATATTTGTGCCATGTCCGTGGATATTTGTGCCATGTCCGTGGATATTTATACCGTGTCAGTAGATATTTGTGCCATGTCCGTGGATATTTGTGCCGTGTCCGTGGATATTTATACCATGCCCATGGATATTTGTACCGTGTCCGTGGATATTTGTACCATGCCCGTGGATATTTGTACCGTGTCCGTGGATATTTGTACCATGCCCGTGGATATTTGTACCGTGTCCGTGGATATTTGTGCCATGTCCGTGGATATTTGTACCGTGTCCGTGGATATTTGTGCCGTGTCCGTTGATATTTGTGCCGTGTCCGTGGATATTTATACCATGCCCATGGATATTTGTACCGTGTCAGTAGATATTTGTGCCATGTCCGTGGATATTTGTACCGTGTCCGTTGATATTTGTGCCATGTCCGTGGATATTTATACCATGCCCATGGATATTTGTACCGTGTCAGTAGATATTTGTACCGTGTCCGTGGATATTTGTGCCGTGTCCGTGGATATTTGTACCGTGTCCGTTGATATTTGTGCCATGCCCGTGGATATTTGTACCGTGTCCGTGGATATTTATACCATGCCCATGGATATTTGTACCGTGTCCGTGGATATTTATACCATGCCCATGGATATTTGTACCGTGTCAGTAGATATTTGTACCGTGTCCGTTGATATTTGTACCGTGTCCGTGGATATTTGTGCCATGTCCGTGGATATTTGTACTGTGTCCGTTGATATTTGTGCCATGTCCGTGGATATTTATACCATGCCCATGGATATTTGTACCGTGTCAGTAGATATTTGTACCGTGTCCGTGGATATTTGTACTGTGTCCGTGGATATTTGTACCGTGTCCGTGGATATTTATACCATGCCCATGGATATTTGTACCGTGTCCGTGGATATTTATACCATGCCCATGGATATTTGTACCGTGTCAGTAGATATTTGTACCGTGTCCGTGGATATTTGTACCGTGTCCGTGGATATTTGTACCGTGTCCGTGGATATTTGTACTGTGTCCGTGGATATTTGTACCGTGTCAGTAGATATTTGTACCGTGTCTGTGGATATTTGTGCCATGTCCGTGGATATTTGTACTGTGTCCGTTGATATTTGTGCCATGTCCGTGGATATTTATACCATGCCCATGGATATTTGTACCGTGTCAGTAGATATTTGTACCGTGTCTGTGGATATTTGTGCCATGTCCGTGGATATTTGTACTGTGTCCGTTGATATTTGTGCCATGTCCGTGGATATTTATACCATGCCCATGGATATTTGTACCGTGTCAGTAGATATTTGTACCGTGTCCGTGGATATTTGTACTGTGTCCGTGGATATTTGTACCATGTCCGTGGATATTTGTACCGTGTCCGTGGATATTTGTACCGTGTCCGTTGATATTTGTGCCATGTCCGTGGATATTTATACCATGCCCATGGATATTTGTACCGTGTCAGTAGATATTTGTACCGTGTCTGTGGATATTTGTGCCATGTCCGTGGATATTTGTACTGTGTCCGTTGATATTTGTGCCATGTCCGTGGATATTTATACCATGCCCATGGATATTTGTACCGTGTCAGTAGATATTTGTACCGTGTCCGTTGATATTTGTGCCATGTCCGTGGATATTTGTACTGTGTCCGTTGATATTTGTGCCATGTCCGTGGATATTTATACCATGCCCATGGATATTTGTACCGTGTCAGTAGATATTTGTACCGTGTCCGTGGATATTTGTACTGTGTCCGTGGATATTTGTACCATGTCCGTGGATATTTGTACCGTGTCTGTGGATATTTGTGCCATGTCCGTGGATATTTGTACCATGTCCGTGGATATTTGTACTGTGTCCGTGGATATTTGTACCGTGTCTGTGGATATTTGTGCCATGTCCGTGGATATTTGTACCATGTCCGTGGATATTTGTACCATGTCCGTGGATATTTGTACCATGTCCGTGGATATTTGTACTGTGTCCGTGGATATTTGTACCGTGTCTGTGGATATTTGTGCCATGTCCGTGGATATTTGTACTGTGTCCGTTGATATTTGTGCCATGTCCGTGGATATTTATACCATGCCCATGGATATTTGTACCGTGTCAGTAGATATTTGTACCGTGTCCGTGGATATTTGTACTGTGTCCGTGGATATTTGTACCATGTCCGTGGATATTTGTACCGTGTCCGTGGATATTTGTACCGTGTCCGTTGATATTTGTGCCATGTCCGTGGATATTTATACCATGCCCATGGATATTTGTACCGTGTCAGTAGATATTTGTACCGTGTCTGTGGATATTTGTGCCATGTCCGTGGATATTTGTACTGTGTCCGTTGATATTTGTGCCATGTCCGTGGATATTTATACCATGCCCATGGATATTTGTACCGTGTCAGTAGATATTTGTACCGTGTCCGTTGATATTTGTGCCATGTCCGTGGATATTTGTACTGTGTCCGTTGATATTTGTGCCATGTCCGTGGATATTTATACCATGCCCATGGATATTTGTACCGTGTCAGTAGATATTTGTACCGTGTCCGTGGATATTTGTACTGTGTCCGTGGATATTTGTACCATGTCCGTGGATATTTGTACCGTGTCCGTGGATATTTGTACCGTGTCCGTTGATATTTGTACCGTGTCCGTGGATATTTGTACCGTGTCCGTGGATATTTGTGCCGTGTCCGTGGATATTTATACCATGCCCATGGATATTTGTACCGTGTCCGTGGATATTTGTGCCATGTCCGTGGATATTTATACCATGCCCATGGATATTTGTACCGTGTCTGTGGATATTTGTACCGTGTCCGTGGATATTTATACCATGCCCGTGGATATTTGTACCGTGTCAGTAGATATTTGTGCCATGTCCGTGGATATTTGTGCCATGTCCGTGGATATTTATACCATGCCCGTGGATATTTGTACCGTGTCAGTAGATATTTGTGCCATGTCCGTGGATATTTGTGCCATGTCCGTGGATATTTATACCGTGTCAGTAGATATTTGTGCCATGTCCGTGGATATTTGTGCCGTGTCCGTGGATATTTATACCATGCCCATGGATATTTGTACCGTGTCCGTGGATATTTGTACCATGCCCGTGGATATTTGTACCGTGTCCGTGGATATTTGTACCATGCCCGTGGATATTTGTACCGTGTCCGTGGATATTTGTGCCATGTCCGTGGATATTTGTACCGTGTCCGTGGATATTTGTGCCGTGTCCGTTGATATTTGTGCCGTGTCCGTGGATATTTATACCATGCCCATGGATATTTGTACCGTGTCAGTAGATATTTGTGCCATGTCCGTGGATATTTATACCATGCCCATGGATATTTGTACCGTGTCAGTAGATATTTGTACCGTGTCCGTGGATATTTGTGCCGTGTCCGTGGATATTTGTACCGTGTCCGTTGATATTTGTGCCATGCCCGTGGATATTTGTACCGTGTCCGTGGATATTTATACCATGCCCATGGATATTTGTACCGTGTCCGTGGATATTTATACCATGCCCATGGATATTTGTACCGTGTCCGTTGATATTTGTGCCATGTCCGTGGATATTTATACCATGCCCATGGATATTTGTACCGTGTCAGTAGATATTTGTACCGTGTCCGTGGATATTTGTGCCGTGTCCGTGGATATTTGTACCGTGTCCGTTGATATTTGTGCCATGCCCGTGGATATTTGTACCGTGTCCGTGGATATTTATACCATGCCCATGGATATTTGTACCGTGTCCGTGGATATTTATACCATGCCCATGGATATTTGTACCGTGTCAGTAGATATTTGTACCGTGTCCGTGGATATTTGTGCCATGTCCGTGGATATTTGTACTGTGTCCGTTGATATTTGTGCCATGTCCGTGGATATTTATACCATGCCCATGGATATTTGTACCGTGTCAGTAGATATTTGTACCGTGTCCGTGGATATTTGTGCCATGTCCGTGGATATTTATACCATGCCCATGGATATTTGTACCGTGTCAGTAGATATTTGTACCGTGTCCGTGGATATTTGTGCCATGTCCGTGGATATTTGTACCGTGTCCGTTGATATTTGTGCCATGTCCGTGGATATTTATACCATGCCCATGGATATTTGTACCGTGTCAGTAGATATTTGTACCGTGTCCGTGGATATTTGTGCCATGTCCGTGGATATTTGTACCGTGTCCGTTGATATTTGTACCGTGTCCGTGGATATTTATACCATGCCCATGGATATTTGTACCGTGTCAGTAGATATTTGTACCGTGTCCGTGGATATTTGTACCGTGTCCGTGGATATTTGTACCGTGTCCGTGGATATTTGTACCGTGTCCGTGGATATTTGTACCGTGTCCGTTGATATTTGTGCCATGTCCGTGGATATTTATACCATGCCCATGGATATTTGTACCGTGTCAGTAGATATTTGTACCGTGTCCGTGGATATTTGTGCCATGTCCGTGGATATTTGTACCGTGTCCGTTGATATTTGTACCGTGTCCGTGGATATTTATACCATGCCCATGGATATTTGTACCGTGTCAGTAGATATTTGTACCGTGTCCGTGGATATTTGTACCGTGTCCGTGGATATTTGTACCGTGTCCGTGGATATTTGTACCGTGTCCGTGGATATTTGTACCGTGTCCGTTGATATTTGTACCGTGTCCGTTGATATTTGTACCGTGTCCGTTGATATTTGTACCTTGTCCGTGGATATTTGTACTGTGTCCGTTGATATTTGTACCATGTCCGTTGATATTTGTACCGTGTCCGTGGATATTTGTACCGTGTCCGTGGATATTTGTACCGTGTCCGTGGATATTTGTACCGTGTCCGTTGATATTTGTACCGTGTCCGTTGATATTTGTACCGTGTCCGTGGATATTTGTACCGTGTCCGTGGATATATGTACCGTGTCCGTGGATATTTGTACCGTGTCCGTGGATATTTGTACAGTGTCCGTTGATATTTGTACCGTGTCCGTTGATATTTGTACCGTGTCTGTGGATATTTGTACCGTGTCCGTGGATATTTGTACCGTGTCCGTGGATATTTGCACCGTGTCCGTGGATATTTGTACCGTGTCGGTTGATATTTGTACCGTATCTGTGGATATTTGTACCGTGTCCGTGGATATTTGTACCGTGTCTGTGGATATTTGTACCGTGTCCGTGGATATTTGTGCCATGTCCGTGGATATTTGTACCGTGTCCGTTGATATTTGTACCGTGTCTGTGGATATTTGTACCATGCCCATGGATATTTGTACCGTGTCAGTAGATATTTGTACCGTGTCCGTGGATATTTGTACCGTGTCCGTTGATATTTGTGCCATGTCCGTGGATATTTATACCATGCCCATGGATATTTGTACCGTGTCAGTAGATATTTGTGCCATGTCCGTGGATATTTATACCATGCCCATGGATATTTGTACCGTGTCAGTAGATATTTGTGCCATGTCCGTGGATATTTATACCATGCCCATGGATATTTGTACCGTGTCAGTAGATATTTGTACCATGTCCGTGGATATTTGTACAGTGTCCGTGGATATTTGTACCGTGTCCGTGGATATTTGTACCGTTTCCGTTGATATTTGTACCGTGTCCGTTGATATTTGTACCTTGTCCGTGGATATTTGTACCGTGTCCGTGGATATTTGTACCGTGTCCGTTGATATTTGTACCGTGTCCGTTGATATTTGTACCGTGTCCGTGGATATTTGTACCGTGTCCGTGGATATATGTACCGTGTCCGTGGATATTTGTACCGTGTCCGTGGATATTTGTACCGTGTCCGTGGATATTTGTACCGTGTCCGTGGATATTTGTACCGTGTCCGTTGATATTTGTACCGTGTCCGTTGATATTTGTACCTTGTCCGTGGATATTTGTACTGTGTCCGTTGATATTTGTACCATGTCCGTTGATATTTGTACCGTGTCCGTGGATATTTGTACCGTGTCCGTGGATATTTGTACCGTGTCCGTGGATATTTGTACCGTGTCCGTTGATATTTGTACCGTGTCCGTGGATATTTGTACCGTGTCCGTGGATATATGTACCGTGTCCGTGGATATTTGTACCGTGTCCGTGGATATTTGTACAGTGTCCGTTGATATTTGTACCGTGTCCGTTGATATTTGTACCGTGTCTGTGGATATTTGTACCGTGTCCGTGGATATTTGTACCGTGTCCGTGGATATTTGTACCGTGTCCGTGGATATTTGCACCGTGTCCGTGGATATTTGTACCGTGTCGGTTGATATTTGTACCGTATCTGTGGATATTTGTACCGTGTCCGTGGATATTTGTACCGTGTCTGTGGATATTTGTACCGTGTCCGTGGATATTTGTACCGTGTCCGTTGATATTTGTGCCATGTCCGTGGATATTTGTACCGTGTCCGTGGATATTTGTACCGTGTCCGTGGATATTTGTACAGTGTCCGTGGATATTTGTACAGTGTCCGTTGATATTTGTACCGTGTCCGTTGATATTTGTACCGTGTCCGTGGATATTTGTACCGTGTCCGTGGATATATGTACCGTGTCCGTGGATATTTGTACCGTGTCCGTGGATATTTGTACAGTGTCCGTGGATATTTGTACAGTGTCCGTTGATATTTGTACCGTGTCCGTGGATATTTGTACCGTGTCCGTGGATATTTGTACCGTGTCCGTGGATATTTGCACCGTGTCCGTGGATATTTGTACCGTGTCGGTTGATATTTGTACCGTGTCTGTGGATATTTGTACCGTGTCCGTTAATATTTGTACCGTGTCCGTTGATATTTGTACCGTGTCTGTGGATATTTGTACCGTGTCCGTTGATATTTGTACCATGTCTGTGGATATTTGTACAGTGTCCGTTGATATTTGTACAGTGTCCGTTGATATTTGTACCGTGTCTGTGGATATTTGTACAGTGTCCGTTGATATTTGTACCGTGTCCGTTGATATTTGTACCGTGTCCGTTGATATTTGTACCGTGTCCGTTGATATTTGTACCGTGTCTGTGGATATTTGTACAGTGTCCGTTGATATTTGTACCGTGTCCGTGGATATTTGTACAGTGTCTGTGGATATTTGTACAGTGTCCGTTGATATTTGTACCGTGTCTGTGGATATTTGTACAGTGTCCGTTGATATTTGTACCGTGTCTGTGGATATTTGTACAGTGTCCGTTGATATTTGTACAGTGTCCGTTGATATTTGTACCGTGTCCGTGGATATTTGTACCGTGTCCGTGGATATTTGTACCGTGTCTGTGGATATTTGTACCGTGTCGGTTGATATTTGTACCGTGTCCGTGGATATTTGTACAGTGTCCGTTGATATTTGTACCGTGTCCGTGGATATTTGTACCGTGTCCGTGGATATTTGTACTGTGTCCGTGGATATTTGTACCGTGTCCGTGGATATTTGTACTGTGTCCGTGGATATTTGTACGGTGTCCGTGGATATTTTTACTGTGTCTGTGGATATTTGTGCCATGCCCGTGGATATTTGTACTGTGTCCGTGGATATATGTACCGTGTCCGTGGATATTTGTACCGTGTCCGTGGATATTTGTACCGTGTCTGTGGATATTTGTACCGTGTCGGTTGATGTTTGTACTGTGTCCGTGGATATTTGTACAGTGTCCGTTGATATTTGTACCGTGTCCGTGGATATTTGTACCATGTCCGTGGATATTTGTACTGTGTCCGTGGATATTTGTACCGTGTCCGTGGATATTTGTACTGTGTCCGTGGATATTTGTACAGTGTCCGTTGATATTTGTACCGTGTCTGTGGATATTTGTACAGTGTCCGTTGATATTTGTACAGTGTCCGTTGATATTTGTACCGTGTCCGTGGATATTTGTACCGTGTCTGTGGATATTTGTACCGTGTCCGTTGATATTTGTGCCGTGTCCGTGGATATTTGTACCGTGTCCGTGGATATTTGTACTGTGTCCGTGGATATTTGTACCGTGTCCGTGGATATTTGTACTGTGTCCGTGGATATTTGTACTGTGTCCGTGGATATTTGTACGGTGTCCGTGGATATTTGTACGGTGTCCGTGGATATTTTTACTGTGTCTGTGGATATTTGTACCGTGTCTGTGGATATTTGTACCGTGTCGGTTGATATTTGTACCGTGTCCGTGGATATTTGTACAGTGTCCGTGGATATTTGTACAGTGTCCGTTGATATTTGTACCGTGTCCGTGGATATTTGTACCGTGTCCGTGGATATTTGTACCGTGTCCGTGGATATTTGTACCGTGTCTGTGGATATTTGTACCGTGTCTGTGGATATTTGTACCGTGTCGGTTGATATTTGTACCGTGTCCGTTGATATTTGTACTGTGTCCGTGGATATTTGTACCGTGTCCGTGGATATTTGTACCGTGTCTGTGGATATTTGTACCGTGTCGGTTGATATTTGTACCGTGTCCGTGGATATTTGTACAGTGTCCGTGGATATTTGTACAGTGTCCGTGGATATTTGTACAGTGTCCGTTGATATTTGTACCGTGTCCGTGGATATTTGTACCGTGTCCGTGGATATTTGTACTGTGTCCGTGGATATTTGTACCGTGTCCGTGGATATTTGTACCGTGTCTGTGGATATTTGTACTGTGTCCGTGGATATTTGTACCGTGTCCGTGGATATCTGTACTGTGTCTGTGGATATTTGTACAGTGTCCGTGGATATTTGTACCGTGTCTGTGGATATTTGTACCGTGTCCGTGGATATTTGTACCATGTCTGTGGATATTTGTACTGTGTCCGTGGATATTTGTACCGTGTCCGTGGATATCTGTACCGTGTCCATGGATATTTGTACTGTGTCCGTGGATATATGTACTGTGTCCGTGGATATATGTACCGTGTCTGTGGATATCTGTACTGTGTCCGTGGATATTTGTACCGTGTCCGTGGATATTTGTACCGTGTCTGTGGATATTTGTACCGTGTCGGTTGATATTTGTACCGTGTCCGTGGATATTTGTACAGTGTCCGTGGATATTTGTACAGTGTCCGTGGATATTTGTACAGTGTCCGTTGATATTTGTACCGTGTCCGTGGATATTTGTACCGTGTCCGTGGATATTTGTACTGTGTCCGTGGATATTTGTACCGTGTCCGTGGATATTTGTACCGTGTCTGTGGATATTTGTACTGTGTCCGTGGATATTTGTACCGTGTCCGTGGATATCTGTACTGTGTCTGTGGATATTTGTACAGTGTCCGTGGATATTTGTACCGTGTCTGTGGATATTTGTACCGTGTCCGTGGATATTTGTACCGTGTCTGTGGATATTTGTACTGTGTCCGTGGATATTTGTACCGTGTCCGTGGATATCTGTACCGTGTCCATGGATATTTGTACTGTGTCCGTGGATATATGTACTGTGTCCGTGGATATATGTACCGTGTCTGTGGATATCTGTACTGTGTTTGTGGATATTTGTACAGTGTCCGTGGATATATGTACCGTGTCCGTGGATATTTGTACCGTGTCTGTGGATATTTGTACTGTGTCCGTGGATATTTGTACCGTGTCCGTGGATATCTGTACCGTGTCCGTGGATATCTGTACCGTGTCCATGGATATTTGTACTGTGTCCGTGGATATATGTACCGTGTCTGTGGATATTTGTACTGTGTCCGTGGATATTTGCACCGTGTCTGTGGATATTTTGCCATGTCCGTGGATATTTGTACCGTGCCGTGGCTATCTGTACTGTGTCCGTGGATATTTGTACCGTGTCTGTGGATATTTGTACCATGTCCGTGGATATTTGTACCGTGTCTGTGGATATTTGTACTGTGTCCGTGGATATCTGTACTGTGTCTGTGGATATTCGTACCATGTCCCTGGATATTTGTACCGTGTCCCTGGATATTTGTACCATGTCTGTGGATATTTGTACTGTGTCCGTGGATATTTGTACCATGTCTGTGGATATTTGTACCGTGTCCGTGGATATTTGAACCGTGTCTGTGGATATTTGTACAGTGTCCGTTGATATTTGTACCGTGTCCGTGGATATTTCTACAGTGTCCGTTGATATTTGTACCGTGTCCATGGATATTTGTACCGTGTCCGTTGATATTTGTACCGTGTCCGTGGATATTTGTACTGTGTCCGTTGATATTTGTACCGTGTCCATGGATATTTGTACCGCGTCCGTTGATATTTGTACCGTGTCCGTGGATATTTGTACTGTGGCCGTTGATATTTGTGCCGTGTCTGTGGATATTTGTGCCATGCCCGTGGATATATGTACCGTGTCCGTGGCTATTTGTACCGTGTCTGTGGATATTTGTGCCATGCCCGTGGATATATGTACCGTGTCCGTGGATATTTGTACTGTGTCCGTGGATATTTGTACTGTGTCCGTGGATATTTGTACGGTGTCCGTGGATATTTGTACGGTGTCCGTGGATATTTTTACTGTGTCTGTGGATATTTGTGCCATGCCCGTGGATATTTGTACTGTGTCCGTGGATATTTGTACCCTGTCCGTGGATATCTGTACTGTGTCCATGGATATTTGTACTGTGCCCGTGGATATATGTACCGTGTCCATGGATATTTGTACTGTGCCCGTGGATATATGTACCGTGTCTGTGGATATTTGTACTGTGTCCGTGGATATTTGTACCGTGTCTGTGGATATTTGTACTGTGTCCGTGGATATTTGTGCCGTGTCTGTGGATATTTGTGCCATGCCCGTGGATATATGTACCGTGTCCGTGGATATTTGTACCGTGTCTGTGGATATTTGTACAGTGTCCGTGGATATTTGTACCGTGTCTGTGGATATTTGTACCGTGTCTGTGGATATTTGTACTGTGTCTGTGGATATTTGTGCCATGCCCGTGGATATATGTACCGTGTCCGTGGATATATGTACCGTGTCCGTTGATATTTGTACCGTGCCCGTGGATATTTTTACTGTGTCTGTGGATATTTGTACCGTGTCCGTGGATATTTGTACAGTGTCCGTGGATATTTGTACCGTGTCCGTGGATATTTTTACTGTGTCTGTGGATATTTGTGCCATGCCCGTGGATATTTGTACCGTGTCCGTGGATATTTGTGCCATGCCCGTGGATATATGTACCGTGTCCGTGGATATTTGTACTGTGTCCGTGGATATTTGTACAGTGTCCGTGGATATTTGTACTGTGTCTATGGATATTTGTGCCATGCCCGTGGATATATGTACCGTGTCCGTGGATATTTGTACTGTGTCCGTGGATATTTGTACTGTGTCCGTGGATATTTGTACCGTGTCTGTGGATATTTGTACCGTGTCTGTGGATATTTGTGCCGTGTCCGTGGATATCTGTACCGTTTCCGGGGATATATGTACCGTGTCTGTGGATATTTGTACCGTGTCTGTGGATATTTGTACCGTGTCTGTGGATATTTGTGCCGTGTCTGTGGATATTTGTGCCGTGTCCGTGGATATCTGTACCGTTTCCGGAGATATATGTACTGTGCCCGTGGATATTTGTACCGTGTCCGTGGATATCTGTACCGTTTCCGGGGATATATGTACCGTGTCCGTGGATATTTTTACTGTGCCCGTTGATATTTGTACCGTGTCCGTGGATATTTGTACCATGTCCGTGGATATTTGTACCGTGTCTGTGGATATTTGTACCGTGTCCGTTGATATTTGTACTGTGCCCGTGGATATTTGTACCGTGTCTGTGGATATTTGTACCGTGTCTGTGGATATTTGTACCGTGTCCGTTGATATTTGTACTGTGTCCGTGCATATTTGTACCGTGTCCGTGGATATTTGTACCGTGTCTGTGGATATTTGTGCCGTGTCCGTGGATATCTGTACCGTTTCCGGGGATATATGTACTGTGCCCGTGGATATTTGTACCGTGTCCGTGGATATCTGTACCGTTTCCGGGGATATATGTACCGTGTCCGTGGATATTTTTACTGTGCCCGTTGATATTTGTACCGTGTCCGTGGATATTTGTACCATGTCCGTGGATATTTGTACCGTGTCTGTGGATATTTGTACCGTGTCTGTGGATATTTGTACCGTGTCCGTTGATATTTGACCTGTGTCTGTGGATATTTGTACCGTGTCTGTGGATATTTGTACCGTGTCCGTTGATATTTGTACTGTGTCCGTTGATATTTGTACCGTGTCCGTGGATATTTTTACTGTGTCCGTGGATATTTGTACCGTGTCCGTGGATATTTGTACCGTGTCTGTGGATATTTGTACCGTGTCTGTGGATATTTGTACTGTGTCCGTTGATATTTGTACCGTGTCTGTGGATATTTATACCGTGTCTGTGGATATTTGTACTGTGTCCGTGGATATTTGTACCGTGTCCGTGGATATTTGTACCGTGTCTGTGGATATTTGTACTGTGTCCGTGGATATTTGTACCGTGTCTGTGGATATTTGTACTGTGTCCGTGGATATTTGTACCGTGTCCGTGGATATTTGTACCGTGTCTGTGGATATTTGTACCGTGTCCGTGGATATTTGTACCGTGTCTGTGGATATTTGTACCGTGTCCGTTGATATTTGTACTGTGTCCGTTGATATTTGTACCGTGTCTGTGGATATTTGTACCGTGTCTGTGGATATTTGTACCATGTCCGTTGATATTTGTACCGTGTCCGTTGATATTTGTACCGTGTCCGTTGATATTTGTACCATGTCCGTTGATATTTGTACTGTGTCCGTTGATATTTGTACCGTGTCCGTGGATATTTGTACCGTGTCCGTTGATATTTGTACTGTGTCCGTTGATATTTGTACCGTGTCCGTGGATATTTGTACCGTGTCCGTTGATATTTGTACTGTGTCCGTTGATATTTGTACCGTGTCCGTGGATATTTGTACTGTGTCCGTTGATATTTGTACCGTGTCCGTGGATATTTGTACAGTGTCCGTGGATATTTGTACAGTGTCCGTTGATATTTGTACCGTGTCCGTGGATATTTGTACAGTGTCCGTGGATATTTGTACAGTGTCCGTGGATATTTGTACAGTGTCCGTGGATATTTGTACCGTGTCCGTTGGTATTTGTACCGTGTCCGTTGATATTTGTACCGTGTCCGTGGATATTTGTACCGTGTCCGTTGATATTTATACCGTGTCCGTGGATATTTGTACCGTGTCCGTGGATATTTGTACCGTGTCCGTGGATATTTGTACCGTGTCCGTTGATATTTGTACCGTGTCCATGGATATTTGTACCGTGTCCGTTGATATTTGTACCGTGTCCGTGGATATTTGTACCGTGTCCGTGGATATTTGTACCGTGTCCGTTGATATTTGTACCGTGTCCGTGGATATTTGTACCGTGTCCGTTGATATTTGTACCATGTCCGTTGATATTTGTACCGTGTCCGTTGATATTTGTACCGTGTCCGTTGATATTTGTACTGTGTCCGTTGATATTTGTACCATGTCCGTTGATATTTGTACTGTGTCCGTTGATATTTGTACCGTGTCCGTGGATATTTGTACCGTGTCCGTTGATATTTGTACTGTGTCCGTTGATATTTGTACCGTGTCCGTGGATATTTGTACCGTGTCCGTTGATATTTGTACTGTGTCCGTTGATATTTGTACCGTGTCCGTGGATATTTGTACTGTGTCCGTTGATATTTGTACCGTGTCCGTGGATATTTGTACAGTGTCCGTGGATATTTGTACAGTGTCCGTTGATATTTGTACCGTGTCCGTGGATATTTGTACAGTGTCCGTGGATATTTGTACAGTGTCCGTGGATATTTGTACAGTGTCCGTGGATATTTGTACCGTGTCCGTTGGTATTTGTACCGTGTCCGTTGATATTTGTACCGTGTCCGTGGATATTTGTACCGTGTCCGTTGATATTTATACCGTGTCCGTGGATATTTGTACCGTGTCCGTGGATATTTGTACCGTGTCCGTGGATATTTGTACCGTGTCCGTTGATATTTGTACCGTGTCCATGGATATTTGTACCGTGTCCGTTGATATTTGTACCGTGTCCGTGGATATTTGTACCGTGTCCGTGGATATTTGTACAGTGTCCGTGGATATTTGTACAGGGTCCGTTGATATTTGTACCGTGTCCGTGGATATTTGTACCGTGTCCGTTGATATTTGTACCGTGTCCGTTGATATTTGTACCGTGTCCGTTGATATTTGTACCGTGTCCGTGGATATTTGTACAGTGTCCGTTGATATTTGTACCGTGTCCGTTGATATTTGTACCGTGTCCGTGGATATTTGTACAGTGTCCGTTGATATTTGTACCGTGTCCGTGGATATTTGTACTGTGTCCGTTGATATTTGTACCGTGTCCGTGGATATTTGTACAGTGTCCGTTGATATTTGTACCGTGTCCGTGGATATTTGTACAGTGTCCGTGGATATTTGTACAGTGTCCGTGGATATTTGTACAGTGTCCGTGGATATTTGTACCGTGTCCGTTGGTATTTGTACCGTGTCCGTTGATATTTGTACCGTGTCCGTGGATATTTGTACCGTGTCCGTTGATATTTATACCGTGTCCGTGGATATTTGTACCGTGTCCGTGGATATTTGTACCGTGTCCGTGGATATTTGTACCGTGTCCGTTGATATTTGTACCGTGTCCATGGATATTTGTACCGTGTCCGTTGATATTTGTACCGTGTCCGTGGATATTTGTACCGTGTCCGTGGGTATTTGTACAGTGTCCGTGGATATCTGTACCGTTTCCGGGGATATATGTACTGTGCCCGTGGATATTTGTACCGTGTCCGTGGATATCTGTACCGTTTCCGGGGATATATGTACCGTGTCCGTGGATATTTTTACTGTGCCCGTGGATATTTGTACTGTGTCTGTGGATATTTGTACCATGTCCGTGGATATTTGTACCGTGTCTGTGGATATTTGTACCGTGTCTGTGGATATTTGTACCGTGTCCGTTGATATTTGTACCGTGTCCGTGGATATTTGTACTGTGTCCGTTGATATTTGTACCGTGTCTGTGGATATTTGTGCCGTGTCCGTGGATATTTGTACTGTGTCTGTGGATATTTGTACTGTGTCTGTGGATATTTGTACTGTGTCTGTGGATATTTGTACTGTGCCCGTGGATATTTGTACCGTGTCCGTGGATATATGTACCGTGTCCGTGGATATTTGTACTGTGTCCGTGGATATTTGTACTGTGTCTGTGGATATTTGTACTGTGTCTGTGGATATTTGTACTGTGTCCGTGGATATTTGTACTGTGTCTGTGGATATTTGTACTGTGTCTGTGGATATTTGTACTGTGTCTGTGGATATTTGTACTGTGTCCGTGGATATATGTACTGTGTCTGTGGATATTTGTACTGTGTCTGTGGATATTTGTACCGTGTCCGTGGATATTTGTACCGTGTCCGTGGATATTTGTACCGTGTCCGTGGATATTTGTACCGTGTCCGTGGATATTTGTACCGTGTCTGTGGATATTTGTACTGTGTCTGTGGATATTTGTACTGTGTCTGTGGATATTTGTACCGTGTCCGTGGATATTTGTACCGTGTCCGTGGATATTTGTACCGTGTCCGTGGATATATGTACCGTGTCCGTGGATATTTGTACCGTGTCTGTGGATATTTGTGCCGTGCCCGTGGATATATGTACCGTGTCCGTGGATATTTTTACCGTGTCTGTGGATATTTGTACCGTGTCCGTGGATATATGTACCGTGTCCGTGGATATTTGTACTGTGTCCGTGGATATTTGTACTGTGTCTGTGGATATTTGTACTGTGTCTGTGGATATTTGTACTGTGTCCGTGGATATTTGTACTGTGTCTGTGGATATTTGTACTGTGTCTGTGGATATTTGTACTGTGTCCGTGGATATATGTACTGTGTCTGTGGATATTTGTACTGTGTCTGTGGATATATGTACTGTGTCTGTGGATATTTGTACTGTGTCCGTGGATATATGTACTGTGTCTGTGGATATTTGTACTGTGTCTGTGGATATTTGTACCGTGTCCGTGGATATTTGTACCGTGTCCGTGGATATTTGTACTGTGTCCGTGGATATTTGTACCGTGTCCGTGGATATTTGTACCGTGCCCGTGGATATTTGTACTGTGTCCGTGGATATTTGTACTGTGTCTGTGGATATTTGTACCGTGTCCGTGGATATTTGTACTGTGTCCGTGGATATTTGTACTGTGTCCGTGGATATTTGTACTGTGTCTGTGGATATTTGTACTGTGTCTGTGGATATTTGTGCCGTGCCCGTGGATATATGTACCGTGTCCGTGGATATTTGTACCGTGTCTGTGGATATTTGTACCGTGTCTGTGGATATTTGTACTGTGTCTGTGGATATTTGTACTGTGTCTGTGGATATTTGTACTGTGTCTGTGGATATTTGTACCGTGTCTGTGGATATTTGTACTGTGTCTGTGGATATTTGTACTGTGTCTGTGGATATTTGTACTGTGTCTGTGGATATTTGTACTGTGTCTGTGGATATTTGTACCGTGTCTGTGGATATTTGTACTGTGTCTGTGGATATTTGTACTGTGTCTGTGGATATTTGTACTGTGTCTGTGGATATTTGTACTGTGTCTGTGGATATTTGTACTGTGTCTGTGGATATTTGTACCGTGTCTGTGGATATTTGTACTGTGTCTGTGGATATTTGTACCGTGTCTGTGGATATTTGTACCGTGTCTGTGGATATTTGTACTGTGTCTGTGGATATTTGTACCGTGTCTGTGGATATTTGTACCGTGTCTGTGGATATTTGTACTGTGTCTGTGGATATTTGTACTGTGTCTGTGGATATTTGTACTGTGTCTGTGGATATTTGTACTGTGTCTGTGGATATTTGTACTGTGTCTGTGGATATTTGTACCGTGTCTGTGGATATTTGTACTGTGTCTGTGGATATTTGTACTGTGTCCGTGGATATTTGTACTGTGTCTGTGGATATTTGTACTGTGTCTGTGGATATTTGTACTGTGTCCGTGGATATTTGTACTGTGTCTGTGGATATTTGTACCGTGTCTGTGGATATTTGTGCCATGCCCGTGGATATATGTACCGTGCCCGTGGATATTTGTACCGTGTCCGTGGATATATGTACCGTGTCCGTGGATATATGTACCGTGTCCGTGGATATTTGTACTGTGTCCGTGGATATTAGTACCGTGTCCGTGGATATTTGTACTGTGTCCGTGGATATTAGTACCGTGTCCGTGGATATATGTACCGTGTCCGTGGATATTTGTACTGTGTCCGTGGATATTAGTACCGTGTCCGTGGATATTTGTACTGTGTCCGTGGATATTAGTACCGTGTCCGTGGATATATGTACCGTGTCCGTGGATATATGTACCGTGTCCGTGGATATTTGTACCGTGTCTGTGGATATTTGTGCCGTGCCCGTGGATATATGTACCGTGTCCGTGGATATATGTACCGTGTCCGTGGATATTTGTACTGTGTCCGTGGATATTTGTACCGTGTCCGTGGATATCTGTACTGTGTCCATGGATATTTGTACTGTGCCCGTGGATATATGTACCGTGTCTGTGGATATTTGTACTGTGTCCGTGGATATTTGTGCCGTGTCTGTGGATATTTGTGCCATGCCCGTGGATATATGTACCGTGTCCGTGGATATTTGTACTGTGTCCGTGGATATTTGTACAGTGTCCGTGGATATTTGTACTGTGTCTATGGATATTTGTGCCATGCCCGTGGATATATGTACCGTGTCCGTGGATATTTGTACTATGTCCGTGCATATTTGTACCGTGTCCGTTGATATTTGTGCCATGCCCGTGGATATATGTACCGTGTCCGTGGATATTTGTACTGTGTCCGTGGATATTTGTACCGTGTCCGTGGATATTTGTACCGTGTCTGTGGATATTTGTGCCGTGCCCGTGGATATATGTACCGTGTCCGTGGATATTTGTACTGTGTCCGTGGATATTTGTACCGTGTCTGTGGATATTTGTGCCATGCCCGTGGATATATGTACCGTGTCCGTGGATATTTGTACTGTGTCCGTGGATATTTGTACAGTGTCCGTGGATATTTGTACTGTGTCCGTGGATATTTGTACCGTGTCTGTGGATATTTGTGCCATGCCCGTGGATATATGTACCGTGTCCGTGGATATTTGTACTATGTCCGTGCATATTTGTACCGTGTCCGTGGATATTTGTACCGTGTCTGTGGATATTTGTGCCGTGTCTGTGGATATTTGTACCGTGTCCGTGGATATTTGTACCGTGTCCGTGGATATTTTTACTGTGTCTGTGGATATTTGTACCGTGTCTGTGGATATATGTACCGTGTCCGTGGATATTTGTACTGTGTCCGTGGATATTAGTACCGTGTCCGTGGATATTTGTACCGTGTCTGTGGATATTTGTGCCGTGCCCGTGGATATATGTACCGTGCCCGTGGATATTTGTACCGTGTCCGTGGATATATGTACCGTGTCCGTGGATATTTGTACTGTGTCCGTGGATATTAGTACCGTGTCCGTGGATATTTGTACCATGTCTGTGGATATATGTACCGTGTCCGTGGATATTAGTACCGTGTCCGTGGATATTTGTACTGTGTCTGTGGATATTTGTACCGTGTCCGTGGATATTAGTACCGTGTCCGTGGATATATGTACCGTGTCCGTGGATATATGTACCGTGTCCGTGGATATTTGTACCGTGTCTGTGGATATTTGTGCCGTGCCCGTGGATATATGTACCGTGTCCGTGGATATATGTACCGTGTCCGTGGATATTTGTACTGTGTCCGTGGATATTAGTACCGTGTCTGTGGATATTTGTACTGTGTCCGTGGATATTTGTACCGTGTCCGTGGATATCTGTACTGTGTCCATGGATATTTGTACTGTGCCCGTGGATATATGTACCGTGTCTGTGGATATTTGTACTGTGTCCGTGGATATTTGTGCCGTGTCTGTGGATATTTGTGCCATGCCCGTGGATATATGTACCGTGTCCGTGGATATTTGTACCGTGTCTGTGGATATTTGTGCCGTGCCCGTGGATATATGTACCGTGTCCGTGGATATTTGTACTGTGTCCGTGGATATTTGTACCGTGTCCGTGGATATTTTTACTGTGTCTGTGGATATTTGTACCGTGTCTGTGGATATTTGTGCCATGCCCGTGGATATATGTACCGTGTCCGTGGATATTTGTACTGTGTCCGTGGATATTTGTACCGTGTCTGTGGATATTTGTGCCATGCCCGTGGATATATGTACCGTGTCCGTGGATATTTGTACTGTGTCCGTGGATATTTGTACAGTGTCCGTGGATATTTGTACTGTGTCTATGGATATTTGTGCCATGCCCGTGGATATATGTACCGTGTCCGTGGATATTTGTACTATGTCCGTGCATATTTGTACCGTGTCCGTGGATATTTGTACCGTGTCTGTGGATATTTGTGCCGTGTCCGTGGATATCTGTACCGTTTCCGGGGATATATGTACCGTGTCTGTGGATATTTGTACCGTGTCTGTGGATATTTGTACCGTGTCTGTGGATATTTGTGCCGTGTCTGTGGATATTTGTGCCGTGTCCGTGGATATCTGTACCGTTTCCGGGGATTTATGTACTGTGCCCGTGGATATTTGTACCGTGTCCGTGGATATCTGTACCGTTTCCGGGGATATTTGTACCGTGTCCGTTGATATTTGTGCCATGTCCGTGGATATCTGTACCGTTTCCGGGGATATTTGTACCGTGTCCGTGGATATTTGTACCATGTCCGTGGATATTTGTACCGTGTCTGTGGATATTTGTACCGTGTCTGTGGATATTTGTACCGTGTCCGTTGATATTTGTACCGTGTCTGTGGATATTTGTGCCATGTCCGTTGATATTTGTACTGTGTCTGTGGATATTTGTACAGTGTCCGTTGATATTTGTACTGTGTCTGTGGATATTTGTACAGTGTCCGTTGATATTTGTACCGTGTCCGTTGATATTTGTACCGTGTCCGTTGATATTTGTACCGTGTCCGTTGATATTTGTACCGTGTCCGTGGATATTTGTACTGTTTCCGTGGATATTTGTCCAGTGTCCGTTGATATTTGTACCGTGTCTGTGGATATTTGTGCCGTGTCCGTGGATATTTGTACCGTGTCCGTGGATATTTGTACAGTGTCCGTGGATATTTGTACAGTGTCCGTTGATATTTGTACCGTGTCCGTGGATATTTGTACCGTGTCCGTTGATATTTGTACCGTGTCCATGGATATTTGTACCGTGTCCGTTGATATTTGTACCATGTCCGTTGATATTTGTACTGTGTCCATGGATATTTGTAGCATGTCCGTGGATATTTGTACTGTGTCCGTTGATATTTGTACCATGTCCGTTGATATTTGTACTGTGTCCATGGATATTTGTACAGTGTCCGTTGATATTTGTACCGTGTCCGTGGATATTTGTACCGTGTCCGTGGATATTTGTACCGTGTCCGTTGATATTTGTACCGTGTCCGTGGATATTTGTACCGTGTCCGTTGATATTTGTACCGTGTCCGTTGATATTTGTACCGTGTCCGTGGATATTTGTACAGTGTCCGTTGATATTTGTACCGTGTCCGTGGATATTTGTACTGTGTCCGTGGATATTTGTACCGTGTCCGTTGATATTTGTACCGTGTCCGTGGATATTTGTACAGTGTCCGTTGATATTTATACCGTGTCCGTGGATATTTGTACCGTGTCCGTTGATATTTGTACCGTGTCCATGGATATTTGTACCGTGTCCGTTGATATTTGTACCGTGTCCGTGGATATTTGTACCGTGTCTGTGGATATTTGTACCGTGTCCGTGGATATTTGTACCGTGTCCGTGGATATTTGTACCGTGTCCGTTGATATTTGTACCGTGTCCGTGGATATTTGTACCGTGTCCGTTGATATTTGTACCGTGTCCGTTGATATTTGTACCATGTCTGTTGATATTTGTACTGTGTCCATGGATATTTGTACAGTGTCCGTTGATATTTGTACCGTGTCCGTGGATATTTGTACTGTGTCCGTTGATATTTGTACCATGTCCGTTGATATTTGTACCGTGTCCGTGGATATTTGTACCGTGTCCGTTGATATTTGTACCGTGTCCGTGGATATTTGTACCGTGTCCGTTGATATTTGTACCGTGTCCGTTGATATTTGTACCGTGTCCGTGGATATTTGTACAGTGTCCGTTGATATTTGTACCGTGTCCGTGGATATTTGTACTGTGTCCGTGGATATTTGTACCGTGTCCGTTGATATTTGTACCGTGTCCGTGGATATTTGTACAGTGTCCGTTGATATTTATACCGTGTCCGTGGATATTTGTACCGTGTCCGTTGATATTTGTACCGTGTCCATGGATATTTGTACCGTGTCCGTTGATATTTGTACCGTGTCCGTGGATATTTGTACCGTGTCTGTGGATATTTGTACCGTGTCCGTGGATATTTGTACCGTGTCTGTGGATATATGTGCCATGCCCGTGGATATATGTACCGTGTCCGTGGATATTTGTACTGTGTCCGTGGATATTTGTACCGTGTCCGTGGATATTTGTCCCGTGTCTGTGGATATTTGTACAGTGTCCGTGGATATCTGTACCGTTTCCGGGGATATATGTACCGTGTCCGTGCATATTTTTACTGTGTCCGTGGATATTTTTACTGTGTCCGTGGATATTTGTACCGTGTCCGTGGATATTTGTACCGTGTCCGTGGATATTTGTACCGTGTCTGTGGATATTTGTGCCGTGTCCGTGGATATCTGTACCGTTTCCGGGGATATATGTACCGTGTCTGTGGATATTTGTACCGTGTCTGTGGATATTTGTACCGTGTCTGTGGATATTTGTGCCGTGTCTGTGGATATTTGTGCCGTGTCCGTGGATATCTGTACCGTTTCCGGGGATTTATGTACTGTGCCCGTGGATATTTGTACCGTGTCCGTGGATATCTGTACCGTTTCCGGGGATATTTGTACCGTGTCCGTTGATATTTGTGCCATGCCCATTGATATTTGTACCGTGTCCGTGGATATTTGTACCATGTCCGTGGATATTTGTACCGTGTCTGTGGATATTTGTACCGTGTCTGTGGATATTTGTACCGTGTCCGTTGATATTTGTACCGTGTCTGTGGATATTTGTGCCATGTCCGTTGATATTTGTACTGTGTCTGTGGATATTTGTACAGTGTCCGTTGATATTTGTACCGTGTCCGTTGATATTTGTACCGTGTCCGTTGATATTTGTACCGTGTCCGTTGATATTTGTACTGTTTCCGTGGATATTTGTCCAGTGTCCGTTGATATTTGTACCGTGTCTGTGGATATTTGTGCCGTGTCCGTGGATATTTGTACCGTGTCCGTGGATATTTGTACAGTGTCCGTGGATATTTGTACAGTGTCCGTTGATATTTGTACCGTGTCCGTGGATATTTGTACCGTGTCCGTTGATATTTGTACCGTGTCCATGGATATTTGTACCGTGTCCGTTGATATTTGTACCATGTCCGTTGATATTTGTACTGTGTCCATGGATATTTGTACCATGTCCGTTGATATTTGTACTGTGTCCATGGATATTTGTACAGTGTCCGTTGATATTTGTACCATGTCCGTTGATATTTGTACTGTGTCCATGGATATTTGTACAGTGTCCGTTGATATTTGTACCGTGTCCGTGGATATTTGTACCGTGTCCGTGGATATTTGTACCGTGTCCGTTGATATTTGTACCGTGTCCGTGGATATTTGTACCGTGTCCGTTGATATTTGTACCGTGTCCGTTGATATTTGTACCGTGTCCGTGGATATTTGTACAGTGTCCGTTGATATTTGTACTGTGTCCGTGGATATTTGTACTGTGTCCGTGGATATTTGTACCGTGTCCGTTGATATTTGTACCGTGTCCGTGGATATTTGTACAGTGTCCGTTGATATTTATACCGTGTCCGTGGATATTTGTACCGTGTCCGTTGATATTTGTACCGTGTCCATGGATATTTGTACCGTGTCCGTTGATATTTGTACCGTGTCCGTGGATATTTGTACCGTGTCTGTGGATATTTGTACCGTGTCCGTGGATATTTGTACCGTGTCCGTGGATATTTGTACCGTGTCCGTTGATATTTGTACCGTGTCCGTGGATATTTGTACCGTGTCCGTTGATATTTGTACCGTGTCCGTTGATATTTGTACTGTGTCCATGGATATTTGTACAGTGTCCGTTGATATTTGTACCGTGTCCGTGGATATTTGTACTGTGTCCGTTGATATTTGTACCATGTCCGTTGATATTTGTACCGTGTCCGTGGATATTTGTACCGTGTCCGTTGATATTTGTACCGTGTCCGTGGATATTTGTACCGTGTCCGTTGATATTTGTACCGTGTCCGTTGATATTTGTACCGTGTCCGTGGATATTTGTACAGTGTCCGTTGATATTTGTACCGTGTCCGTGGATATTTGTACTGTGTCCGTGGATATTTGTACCGTGTCCGTTGATATTTGTACCGTGTCCGTGGATATTTGTACAGTGTCCGTTGATATTTATACCGTGTCCGTGGATATTTGTACCGTGTCCGTTGATATTTGTACCGTGTCCATGGATATTTGTACCGTGTCCGTTGATATTTGTACCGTGTCCGTGGATATTTGTACCGTGTCTGTGGATATTTGTACCGTGTCCGTGGATATTTGTACCGTGTCTGTGGATATATGTGCCATGCCCGTGGATATATGTACCGTGTCCGTGGATATTTGTACTGTGTCCGTGGATATTTGTACCGTGTCTGTGGATATTTGTACCGTGTCTGTGGATATATGTGCCATGCCCGTGGATATATGTACCGTGTCCGTGGATATTTGTACTGTGTCCGTGGATATTTGTACCGTGTCCGTGGATATTTTTACTGTGTCCGTGGATATTTTTACTGTGTCCGTTGATATTTGTACCGTGTCCGTGGATATTTGTGCCGTGTCCGTTGATATTTGTACTTTGTCTGTGGATATTTGTACCATGTCCGTGGATATTTGTACCGTGTCTGTGGATATTTGTACCATGTCCGTGGATATTTGTACCGTGTCCGTTGATATTTGTACCGTGTCCGTGGATATTTTTACTGTGTCCGTGGATATTTTTACTGTGTCCGTTGATATTTGTACCGTGTCCGTTGATATTTGTGCCATGCCCGTGGATATTTGTACCGTGTCTGTGGATATTTGTACCATGCCCGTGGATATTTGTACCGTGTCAGTAGATATTTGTACCGTGTCTGTGGATATTTGTACCATGTCCGTGGATATTTGTACCGTGTCTGTGGATATTTGTACCGTGTCTGTGGATATTTGTACCATGTCTGTGGATATTTGTACCATGTCCGTGGATATTTGTACCGTGTCCGTGGATATTTTTACTGTGTCCGTGGATATTTTTACTGTGTCCGTTGATATTTGTACCGTGTCCGTGGATATTTGTACCGTGTCTGTGGATATTTGTACCATGTCCGTGGATATTTGTACCGTGTCTGTGGATATATGTACCGTGTCTGTGGATATTTGTACCATGTCCGTGGATATTTGTACCGTGTCTGTGGATATATGTACCGTGTCTGTGGATATTTGTACCGTGTCTGTGGATATTTGTACTGTGTCTGTGGATATTTGTACTGTGTCCGTGGATATTTGTACTGTGTCTGTGGATATTTGTACTGTGTCTGTGGATATTTGTACTGTGTCCGTGGATATTTGTACCGTGTCTGTGGATATTTGTGCCATGCCCGTGGATATTTGTACCGTGTCCGTTGATATTTGTACCGTGTCCGTGGATATTTGTACCGTGTCCGTGGATATTTGTACAGTGTCCGTGGATATTTGTACAGGGTCCGTTGATATTTGTACCGTGTCTGTGGATATTTGTACTGTGTCCGTTGATATTTGTACCGTGTCCGTGGATATTTTTACTGTGTCTGTGGATATTTGTGCCATGCCCGTGGATATTTGTACCGTGTCCGTGGATATTTTTACTGTGTCTGTGGATATTTGTGCCATGCCCGTGGATATTTGTACCGTGTCCGTGGATATTTGTACTGTGTCCGTGGATATTTGTACTGTGTCCGTGGATATTTTTACTGTGTCTGTGGATATTTGTACCGTGTCCGTGGATATTTGTGCCATGCCCGTGGATATATGTACCGTGTCCGTGGATATTTGTACTGTGTCCGTGGATATTTGTACCGTGTCCGTGGATATTTGTACCGTGTCTGTGGATATTTGTACAGTGTCCGTGGATATTTGTACCGTGTCCGTGGATATTTTTACTGTGTCTGTGGATATATGTGCCATGCCCGTGGATATATGTACCGTGTCCGTGGATATTTGTACTGTGTCCGTGGATATTTGTACCGTGTCCGTGGATATTTGTCCCGTGTCTGTGGATATTTGTACAGTGTCCGTGGATATCTGTACCGTTTCCGGGGATATATGTACCGTGTCCGTGCATATTTTTACTGTGTCCGTGGATATTTTTACTGTGTCCGTGTATATTTGTACCGTGTCCGTGGATATTTGTACCGTGTCCGTGGATATTTGTGCCATGCCCGTGGATATTTGTACCGTGTCCGTTGATATTTGTACCGTGTCCGTGGATATTTTTACTGTGTCCGTTGATATTTGTACCGTGTCCGTGGATATTTGTGCCATGCCCGTGGATATTTGTACCGTGTCCGTTGATATTTGTGCCATGTCCGTGGATATTTGTACCGTGTCCGTTGATATTTGTACTTTGTCTGTGGATATTTGTACCATGTCCGTGGATATTTGTACCGTGTCTGTGGATATTTGTACCATGTCCGTGGATATTTGTACCATGTCCGTGGATATTTGTACCGTGTCCGTTGATATTTGTACCGTGTCCGTGGATATTTTTACTGTGTCCGTGGATATTTTTACTGTGTCCGTTGATATTTGTACCGTGTCCGTTGATATTTGTGCCATGCCCGTGGATATTTGTACCGTGTCTGTGGATATTTGTACCATGCCCGTGGATATTTGTACCGTGTCAGTAGATATTTGTACCGTGTCTGTGGATATTTGTACCATGTCCGTGGATATTTGTACCGTGTCTGTGGATATTTGTACCGTGTCTGTGGATATTTGTACCGTGTCTGTGGATATTTGTACCATGCCCGTGGATATTTGTACCGTGTCAGTAGATATTTGTACCGTGTCTGTGGATATTTGTACCGTGTCCGTGGATATTTGTACCGTGTCTGTGGATATTTGTACCGTGTCTGTGGATATTTGTACCGTGTCTGTGGATATTTGTACCGTGTCCGTGGATATTTGTACCGTGTCCGTGGATATTTTTACTGTGTCCGTGGATATTTTTACTGTGTCCGTTGATATTTGTACCGTGTCCGTGGATATTTGTACCGTGTCTGTGGATATTTGTACCGTGTCCGTGGATATTTGTACCGTGTCTGTGGATATATGTACCGTGTCTGTGGATATATGTACCGTGTCTGTGGATATTTGTACCATGTCCGTGGATATTTGTACCGTGTCTGTGGATATATGTACCGTGTCTGTGGATATTTGTACCGTGTCTGTGGATATTTGTACTGTGTCTGTGGATATTTGTACTGTGTCCGTGGATATTTGTACTGTGTCTGTGGATATTTGTACTGTGTCTGTGGATATTTGTACTGTGTCCGTGGATATTTGTACCGTGTCTGTGGATATTTCTGCCATGCCCGTGGATATTTGTACCGTGTCCGTTGATATTTGTACTGTGTCTGTGGATATTTGTGCCATGCCCGTGGATATTTGTACTGTGTCCGTGGATATTTGTACCGTGTCTGTGGATATTTGTGCCATGCCCGTGGATATTTGTACCGTGTCCGTGGATATTTGTACCGTGTCCGTTGATATTTGTACCGTGTCCGTGGATATTTGTACCGTGTCCGTTGATATTTGTACCGTGTCCGTGGATATTTGTACCGTGTCCGTGGATATTTGTACCGTGTCCGTTGATATTTGTACCGTGTCCATGGATATTTGTACCGTGTCCATGGATATTTGTACCGTGTCCGTTGATATTTGTACCGTGTCCGTGGATATTTGTACCGTGTCCGTGGATATTTGTACAGTGTCCGTGGATATTTGTACAGGGTCCGTTGATATTTGTACCGTGTCTGTGGATATTTGTACTGTGTCCGTTGATATTTGTACCGTGTCCGTGGATATTTTTACTGTGTCTGTGGATATTTGTGCCATGCCCGTGGATATTTGTACCGTGTCCGTGGATATTTGTACTGTGTCCGTGGATATTTGTACTGTGTCCGTGGATATTTGTACTGTGTCCGTGGATATTTTTACTGTGTCTGTGGATATTTGTACCGTGTCCGTGGATATTTGTGCCATGCCCGTGGATATATGTACCGTGTCCGTGGATATTTGTACTGTGTCCGTGGATATTTGTACCGTGTCCGTGGATATTTGTACCGTGTCTGTGGATATTTGTACAGTGTCCGTGGATATTTGTACCGTGTCCGTGGATATTTTTACTGTGTCTGTGGATATATGTGCCATGCCCGTGGATATATGTACCGTGTCCGTGGATATTTGTACCGTGTCCGTGGATATTTGTACCGTGTCCGTGGATATTTGTCCCGTGTCTGTGGATATTTGTACAGTGTCCGTGGATATCTGTACCGTTTCCGGGGATATATGTACCGTGTCCGTGCATATTTTTACTGTGTCCGTGGATATTTTTACTGTGTCCGTGGATATTTGTACCGTGTCCGTGGATATTTGTACCGTGTCCGTGGATATTTGTGCCATGCCCGTGGATATTTGTACCGTGTCCGTTGATATTTGTACCGTGTCCGTGGATATTTTTACTGTGTCCGTTGATATTTGTACCGTGTCCGTGGATATTTGTGCCATGCCCGTGGATATTTGTACCGTGTCCGTTGATATTTGTGCCATGTCCGTGGATATTTGTACCGTGTCCGTTGATATTTGTACCGTGTCTGTGGATATTTGTACCATGTCCGTGGATATTTGTACCGTGTCTGTGGATATTTGTACCATGTCCGTGGATATTTGTACCGTGTCCGTGGATATTTTTACTGTGTCCGTGGATATTTTTACTGTGTCCGTTGATATTTGTACCGTGTCCGTTGATATTTGTGCCATGCCCGTGGATATTTGTACCGTGTCTGTGGATATTTGTACCGTGTCAGTAGATATTTGTACCGTGTCTGTGGATATTTGTACCATGTCCGTGGATATTTGTACCGTGTCTGTGGATATTTGTACCGTGTCTGTGGATATTTGTACCATGTCTGTGGATATTTGTACCATGTCCGTGGATATTTGTACTGTGTCCGTGGATATTTTTACTGTGTCCGTGGATATTTTTACTGTGTCCGTTGATATTTGTACCGTGTCCGTGGATATTTGTACCGTGTCTGTGGATATTTGTACCATGTCCGTGGATATTTGTACCGTGTCTGTGGATATATGTACCGTGTCTGTGGATATTTGTACCATGTCCGTGGATATTTGTACCGTGTCTGTGGATATATGTACCGTGTCTGTGGATATTTGTACCGTGTCTGTGGATATTTGTACTGTGTCCGTTGATATTTGCACTGTGTCCGTGGATATTTGTACTGTGTCTGTGGATATTTGTACTGTGTCTGTGGATATTTGTACTGTGTCTGTGGATATTTGTACCGTGTCTGTGGATATTTGTGCCATGCCCGTGGATATTTGTACCGTGTCCGTTGATATTTGTACTGTGTCCGTGGATATTTTTACTGTGTCCGTGGATATTTTTACTGTGTCCGTGGATATTTTTACTGTGTTCGTTGATATTTGTACTGTGTCTGTGGATATTTGTACCATGTCCGTGGATATTTGTACCGTGTCTGTGGATATTTGTACTGTGTCTGTGGATATTTGCACTGTGTCCGTTGATATTTGCACTGTGTCCGTGGATATTTGTACTGTGTCTGTGGATATTTGTACAGTGTCCGTGGATATCTGTACCGTTTCCGGGGATATATGCACCTTGTCCGTGGATAATTTTACTGTGTCCGTGGATATTTTTACTGTGTCCGTGGATATTTGTACCGTGTCCGTGGATATTTGTACCGTGTCTGTGGATATTTGTACAGTGTCCGTGGATATTTGTACCGTGTCCGTGGATATTTTTACTGTGTCTGTGGATATATGTGCCATGCCCGTGGATATATGTACCGTGTCCGTGGATATTTGTACCGTGTCCGTGGATATTTGTACCGTGTCCGTGGATATTTGTCCCGTGTCTGTGGATATTTGTACAGTGTCCGTGGATATCTGTACCGTTTCCGGGGATATATGTACCGTGTCCGTGCATATTTTTACTGTGTCCGTGGATATTTTTACTGTGTCCGTGGATATTTGTACCGTGTCCGTGGATATTTGTACCGTGTCCGTGGATATTTGTGCCATGCCCGTGGATATTTGTACCGTGTCCGTTGATATTTGTACCGTGTCCGTGGATATTTTTACTGTGTCCGTTGATATTTGTACCGTGTCCGTGGATATTTGTGCCATGCCCGTGGATATTTGTACCGTGTCCGTTGATATTTGTGCCATGTCCGTGGATATTTGTACCGTGTCCGTTGATATTTGTACCGTGTCTGTGGATATTTGTACCATGTCCGTGGATATTTGTACCGTGTCTGTGGATATTTGTACCATGTCCGTGGATATTTGTACCGTGTCCGTTGATATTTGTACCGTGTCCGTGGATATTTTTACTGTGTCCGTGGATATTTTTACTGTGTCCGTTGATATTTGTACCGTGTCCGTTGATATTTGTGCCATGCCCGTGGATATTTGTACCGTGTCTGTGGATATTTGTACCATGCCCGTGGATATTTGTACCGTGTCTGTGGATATTTGTACCGTGTCTGTGGATATTTGTACCATGTCTGTGGATATTTGTACCATGTCCGTGGATATTTGTACTGTGTCCGTGGATATTTTTACTGTGTCCGTGGATATTTTTACTGTGTCCGTTGATATTTGTACCGTGTCCGTGGATATTTGTACCGTGTCTGTGGATATTTGTACCGTGTCTGTGGATATTTGTACCATGTCCGTGGATATTTGTACCGTGTCTGTGGATATTTGTACCATGTCCGTGGATATTTGTACCGTGTCTGTGGATATTTGTACCGTGTCTGTGGATATTTGTACCATGTCTGTGGATATTTGTACCATGTCCGTGGATATTTGTACTGTGTCCGTGGATATTTTTACTGTGTCCGTGGATATTTTTACTGTGTCCGTTGATATTTGTACCGTGTCCGTGGATATTTGTACCGTGTCTGTGGATATTTGTACCATGTCCGTGGATATTTGTACCGTGTCTGTGGATATATGTACCGTGTCTGTGGATATTTGTACCATGTCCGTGGATATTTGTACCGTGTCTGTGGATATATGTACCGTGTCTGTGGATATTTGTACCGTGTCTGTGGATATTTGTACTGTGTCCGTTGATATTTGCACTGTGTCCGTGGATATTTGTACTGTGTCTGTGGATATTTGTACTGTGTCTGTGGATATTTGTACTGTGTCTGTGGATATTTGTACCGTGTCTGTGGATATTTGTGCCATGCCCGTGGATATTTGTACCGTGTCCGTTGATATTTGTACTGTGTCCGTGGATATTTTTACTGTGTCCGTGGATATTTTTACTGTGTCCGTGGATATTTTTACTGTGTCCGTGGATATTTGTACTGTGTCTGTGGATATTTGTACTGTGTCTGTGGATATTTGTACTGTGTCTGTGGATATTTGTACCGTGTCTGTGGATATTTGTGCCATGCCCGTGGATATTTGTACCGTGTCCGTTGATATTTGTACTGTGTCCGTGGATATTTTTACTGTGTCTGTGGATATTTGTACTGTGTCTGTGGATATTTGTACCATGTCCGTGGATATTTGTACCGTGTCTGTGGATATTTGTACTGTGTCTGTGGATATTTGCACTGTGTCCGTTGATATTTGCACTGTGTCCGTGGATATTTGTACTGTGTCTGTGGATATTTGTACAGTGTCCGTGGATATCTGTACCGTTTCCGGGGATATATGCACCTTGTCCGTGGATAATTTTACTGTGTCCGTGGATATTTTTACTGTGTCCGTTGATATTTGTACCGTGCCCGTGGATATTTGTACCGTGTCCGTTGATATTTGTACCGTGTCTGTGGATATTTGTACTGTGTCCGTTGATATTTGTACCGTGTCCGTGGATATTTTTACTGTGTCTGTGGATATTTGTGCCATGCCCGTGGATATTTGTACCGTGTCCGTGGATATTTTTACTGTGTCTGTGGATATTTGTGCCATGCCCGTGGATATTTGTACCGTGTCCGTGGATATTTGTACCGTGTCCGTGGATATTTTTACTGTGTCTGTGGATATTTGTGCCATGCCCGTGGATATTTGTACCGTGTCCGTGGATATTTGTACCGTGTCTGTGGATATTTGTGCCATGCCCGTGGATATTTGTACCGTGTCCGTGGATATTTGTACTGTGTCCGTGGATATTTGTGCCATGTCCGTGGATATTTTTACTGTGTCTGTGGATATTTGTGCCATGCCCGTGGATATTTGTACTGTGTCTGTGGATATTTGTGCCATGCCCGTGGATATTTGTACCGTGTCCGTGGATATTTGTACCGTGTCTGTGGATATTTGTGCCATGCCCGTGGATATTTGTACTGTGTCCGTGGATATTTTTACCGTGTCCGTGGATATTTGTACTGTGTCCGTGGATATTTGTACCGTGTCTGTGGATATTTATACCGTGTCCGTGGATATTTGTACCATGCCCGTGGATATATGTACTGTGTCCGTGGATATTTTTACCGTGTCCGTGGATATTTGTACTGTGTCCGTGGATATTTGTACCGTGTCTGTGGATATTTATACCGTGTCCGTGGATATTTGTACCATGCCCGTGGATATATGTACTGTGTCCGTGGATATTTTTACCGTGTCCGTGGATATTTGTACTGTGTCCGTGGATATTTGTACCGTGTCTGTGGATATTTATACCGTGTCCGTGGATATTTGTACCGTGTCTGTGGATATTTGTGCCATGCCCGTGGATATTTGTACTGTGTCCGTGGATATTTTTACCGTGTCCGTGGATATTTGTACTGTGTCCGTGGATATTTTTACCGTGTCCGTGGATATTTGTACTGTGTCCGTGGATATTTGTACCGTGTCTGTGGATATTTATACCGTGTCTGTGGATATTTGTGCCATGCCCGTGGATATATGTACCGTGTCCGTGGATATTTGTACTGTGTCCGTGGATATTTGTACCGTGTCCGTGGATATTTGTACCGTGTCTGTGGATATTTATACCGTGTCCGTGGATATTTTTACTGTGTCTGTGGATATATGTGCCATGCCCGTGGATATATGTACCGTGTCCGTGGATATTTGTACTGTGTCCGTGGATATTTGTACCGTGTCCGTGGATATTTGTACCGTGTCTGTGGATATTTGTACAGTGTCCGTGGATATTTTTACTGTGTCTGTGGATATATGTGCCATGCCCGTGGATATATGTACCGTGTCCGTGGATATTTGTACTGTGTCCGTGGATATTTGTACCGTGTCCGTGGATATTTGTCCCGTGTCTGTGGATATTTGTACAGTGTCCGTGGATATCTGTACCGTTTCCGGGGATATATGTACCGTGTCCGTGGATATTTGTACCGTGTCCGTGGATATTTGTGCCATGCCCGTGGATATTTGCACCGTGTCCGTTGATATTTGTACCGTGTCCGTGGATATTTGTGCCGTGCCCGTGGATATTTGTACCATGCCCGTGGATATTTGTACCGTGTCCGTTGATATTTGTACCGTGTCCGTGGATATTTTTACTGTGTCCGTGGATATTTTTACTGTGTCCGTTGATATTTGTACCGTGTCCGTTGATATTTGTGCCATGCCCGTGGATATTTGTACCGTGTCCGTTGATATTTGTACCGTGTCCGTGGATATTTTTACTGTGTCCGTGGATATTTTTACTGTGTCCGTTGATATTTGTACCGTGTCCGTGGATATTTGTACCGTGTCCGTGGATATTTGTACCGTGTCCGTGGATATTTGTACCGTGTCCGTGGATATTTGTACCGTGTCCGTTGATATTTGTACCGTGTCCGTGGATATTTGTACCGTGTCCGTGGATATTTGTACCGTGTCCGTTGATATTTGTACCGTGTCCGTGGATATTTTTACTGTGTCCGTGGATATTTTTACTGTGTCCGTTGATATTTGTACCGTGTCCGTTGATATTTGTGCCATGCCCGTGGATATTTGTACCGTGTCCGTTGATATTTGTACCGTGTCCGTGGATATTTTTACTGTGTCCGTGGATATTTTTACTGTGTCCGTTGATATTTGTACCGTGTCCGTGGATATTTGTACCATGCCCGTGGATATTTGTACCGTGTCCGTTGATATTTGTACCGTGTCCGTGGATATTTTTACTGTGTCCGTGGATATTTTTACTGTGTCCGTTGATATTTGTACCGTGTCCGTGGATATTTGTACTGTGTCTGTGGATATTTGTACCATGTCCGTGGATATTTGTACTGTGTCTGTGGATATTTGTACCGTGTCTGTGGATATTTGCACTGTGTCCGTTGATATTTGTACTGTGTCCGTGGATATTTGTACCGTGTCTGTGGATATTTGTGCCATGCCCGTGGATATTTGTACCGTGTCCGTTGATATTTGTACTGTGTCCGTTGATATTTGTACTGTGTCCGTGGATATTTTTACTGTGTCCGTGGATATTTTTAATGTGTCCGTTGATATTTGTACTGTGTCTGTGGATATTTGTACCATGTCCGTGGATATTTGTACCGTGTCTGTGGATATTTGTACCGTGTCTGTGGATATTTGCACTGTGTCCGTTGATATTTGCACTGTGTCCGTGGATATTTGTACTGTGTCTGTGGATATTTGTACTGTGTCTGTGGATATTTGTACTGTGTCCATGGATATTTGTACCGTGTCTGTGGATATTTGTGCCATGCCCGTGGATATTTGTACCGTGTCCGTGGATATTTGTGCCATGCCCGTGGATATTTGTACCGTGTCCGTGGATATTTGTGCCATGCCCGTGGATATTTGTACTGTGTCTGTGGATATTTGTACTGTGTCTGTGGATATTTGTGCCATGCCCGTGGATATTTGTACTGTGTCCGTTGATATTTGTACTGTGTCTGTGGATATTTGTGCCATGCCCGTGGATATTTGTACAGTGTCCGTTGATATTTGTACCGTGTCTGTGGATATTTGTACTGTGTCCGTTGATATTTGTACCGTGCCCGTGGATATTTTTACTGTGTCTGTGGATATTTGTGCCATGCCCGTGGATATTTGTACCGTGTCCGTGGATATTTGTACTGTGTCCGTGGATATTTTTACTGTGTCTGTGGATATTTGTGCCATGCCCGTGGATATTTGTACCGTGTCCGTGGATATTTTTACTGTGTCTGTGGATATTTGTGCCATGTCCGGGGGTTTTTGTACTGTGTCCGGGGGTATTTGTGTTGTGTCCGGGGGTTTTTGTTCTGCGTCCGGGGGTTTTTGTGTTGTGTCCGGGGGTATTTGTGTTGTGTCCGGGGGTATTTGTACTGTGTCCGGGGGTATTTGTGTTGTGTTGTGTCCGGGGGTATTTGTACTGTGTCCAGGGGTATTTGTGTTGTGTCCGGGGGTATTTGTGTTGTGTCCGGGGGTATTTGTGTTGTGTCCGGGGGTATTTGTGTTGTGTTCGGGGGTATTTGTGTTGTGTCCGGGGGTTTTTGTGTTGTGTCCGGGGGTATTTGTGTTGTGTCCGGGGGTATTTGTGTTGTGTCCGGGGGTATTTGTACTGTGTCCGGGGGTATTTGTGTTGTGTCCGGGGGTATTTGTGTTGTGTCCGGGGGTATTTGTGTTGTGTCCGGGGGTATTTGTACTGTGTCCGGGGGTATTTGTGATGCTTCCGGGGGTATTTGTGTTGCGTCCGGGGGTATTTGTGTTGTGTCCGGGGGTATTTGTGTTGTGTCCGGGGGTATTTGTGTTGTGTCCGGGGGTTTTTGTGTTGTGTCCGGGGGTTTTTGTGTTGTGTCCGGGGGTTTTTGTGTTGTGTCCGGGGGTTTTTGTGTTGCGTCCGGGGGTATTTGTGTTGGGTCCGGGGGTTTTTGTGTTGTGTCCGGGGGTATTTGTGTTGTGTCTGGGGGTATTTGTACTGTGTCCGGGGGAATTTGTGTTGTGTCCGGGGGTATTTGTGTTGTGTCCGGGGGTTTTTGTGTTGTGTCCGGGGGTATTTGTGTTGTGTCCGGGGGTATTTGTACTGTGTCCGGGGGTATTTGTGTTGCGTCCGGGGGTTTTTGTGTTGCGTCCGGGGGTATTTGTGTTGTGTCCGGGGGTTTTTATGTTGCGTCCGGGGGTTTTTGTGTTGCGTCCGGGGGTATTTGTGTTGTGTCCGGGGGTATTTGTACTGTGTCCGGGGGTATTTGTACTGTGTCCGGGGGTATTTGTACTGTGTCCGGGGGTATTTGTGTTGCGTCCGGGGGTTTTTGTGTTGTGTCCGGGGGTATTTGTGTTGTGTCCGGGGGTATTTGTGTTGTGTCCGGGGGTATTTGTGTTGTGTCCGGGGGTATTTGTGTTGTGTCCGGGGGTATTTGTACTGTGTCCGGGGGTATTTGTGTTGCGTCCGGGGGTTTTTGTGTTGTGTCCGGGGGTATTTGTGTTGTGTCCGGGGGTATTTGTACTGTGTCCGGGGGTATTTGTACTGTGTCCGGGGGTATTTGTGTTGTGTCCGGGGGTATTTGTGTTGTGTCCGGGGGTATTTGTGTTGTGTCCGGGGGTATTTGTACTGTGTCCGGGGGTATTTGTGTTGTGTCCGGGGGTATTTGTGTTGTGTCCGGGGGTATTTGTACTGTGTCCGGGGGTATTTGTACTGTGTCCGGGGGTTTTTGTGTTGTGTCCGGGGGTATTTGTGTTGTGTCCGGGGGTATTTGTACTGTGTCCGGGGGTATTTGTGTTGTGTCCGGGGGTATTTGTGTTGTGTCCGGGGGTATTTGTACTGTGTCCGGGGGTATTTGTGTTGTGTCCGGGGGTTTTTGTGTTGTGTCCGGGGGTTTTTGTGTTGTGTCCGGGGGTATTTGTACTGTGTCCGGGGGTATTTGTACTGTGTCCGGGGGTATTTGTGTTGCGTCCGGGGGTTTTTGTGTTGTGTCCGGGGGTATTTGTGTTGTGTCCGGGGGTATTTGTGTTGCGTCCGGGGGTATTTGTACTGTGTCCGGGGGTATTTGTGTTGCGTCCGGGGGTATTTGTGATGTGTCCGGGGGTATTTGTGTTGTGTCCGGGGGTATTTGTGTTGCGTCCGGGGGTATTTGTGATGTGTCCGGGGGTATTTGTGTTGTGTCCGGGGGTTTTTGTGTTGCGTCCGGGGGTATTTGTGTTGTGTCCGGGGGTATTTGTGTTGTGTCCGGGGGTATTTGTGATGTGTCCGGGGGTATTTGTGTTGTGTCCGGGGGTATTTGTGTTGTGTCCGGGGGTATTTGTGTTGTGTCCGGGGGTATTTGTGATGTGTCCGGGGGTATTTGTGTTGTGTCCGGGGGTATTTGTGATGTGTCCGGGGGTATTTGTGTTGTGTCCGGGGGTATTTGTGTTGTGTCCGGGGGTATTTGTGATGTGTCCGGGGGTATTTGTGTTGTGTCCGGGGGTATTTGTGATGTGTCCGGGGGTATTTGTGTTGTGTCCGGGGGTATTTGTGTTGTGTCCGGGGGTATTTGTGTTGTGTCCGGGGGTATTTGTGATGTGTCCGGGGGTATTTGTGTTGTGTCCGGGGGTATTTGTGTTGTGTCCGGGGGTTTTTGTGTTGTGTCCGGGGGTATTTGTGTTGTGTCCGGGGGTATTTGTGTTGTGTCCGGGGGTATTTGTGTTGTGTCCGGGGGTATTTGTGTTGTGTCCGGGGGTTTTTGTGTTGCGTCCGGGGGTATTTGTGTTGTGTCCGGGGGTTTTTGTGTTGCGTCCGGGGGTATTTGTGTTGTGTCCGGGGGTATTTGTGTTGCGTCCGGGGGTTTTTGTGTTGCGTCCGGGGGTATTTGTGTTGTGTCCGGGGGTATTTGTGTTGTGTCCGGGGGTTTTTGTGTTGTGTCCGGGGGTATTTGTGTTGCGTCCGGGGGTATTTGTGTTGTGTCCGGGGGTATTTGTGTTGTGTCCGGGGGTTTTTGTGATGTGTCCGGGGGTATTTGTGTTGTGTCCGGGGGTATTTGTGTTGTGTCCGGGGGTATTTGTGTTGCGTCCGGGGGTTTTTGTGTTGTGTCCGGGGGTATTTGTAGTGGCTCTGGGGAATAGTACTGGGTCTGGGTGGCATTTTGCTGGTAAAGGGGTGTTTGAACAGGATCTGGGGGGATTGTACTTGGAAGTGGGTGTTTGTACTGTCTCTGTGGGGATTTTCCGGGAAAGGGGGGGCATTCAGGTAAACTGTACTTGTTCAACTTTGTACCCTCAACCACAATCACTGAATAAGATTAAGTGGCTATTTGCTCATTCATTCACCGTGACATCTTGCTGTGCACAAAATGGCCGTGACATTGCCCAGCTAACAATGGCTGCACTGGAACAGTAAGTCCGGCCTGGAGGGTGAGAGATTGTCACCCCGCCCATCTCCCAGCCTCCCTGGGGGCAATGGTTTGTTCAGCCGAGGGTGTCGGGTTCTCAAACGGCGGTCCGAGTGTTGGCGAGTTGCTTTGGGCAGATATCTCCCGCCCAGCACAGCCGGGTCCCGTTGAAGTGCTGGGAATCTCAGAACAATGACTCCCTTGTCTCTTTGTCATTGAGAGCCAGCAGCAGGGCAGATATCTCTCAGTAACACAGAAGGACACAGCAATAATCTGATGTCTGGGTACAAGTGCCAATTTCGTTAGACTATTGGTCAGATAAATGAGAATTCTCCCATGTTTATATCAGCGGGAGAGTTAATCATCCCACACTGAATAATGGGGGTGACACGGAATGGTCTAATCTTTATACAATAGTACGATCTCTAATTCACTCATAATGACACTGAGTATTAATGCAATTATCACACATTGATAGATGGGCTGAGATGTCACGAGTGGCTCTGTGCTGGCAAGCCCTTGCTTCTGAATCTGTAACAGTGAGTGCTTGTTCCATATGCTGGAGGGGTCGTAGTCAGTGGTATTTTCTGATAGATATTGATGACCTGAGTATTAGTATATCACCCATTATTCAGCATTTATTGCCCCATCCCTAATTGCCCCTTTGAGAAGGTGGTGGTGAGCTGCCTTCTTGAACCGCTGCAGTCCGTGTGGGGTAGGTACACCCACAGTGCGGTGAGGAAGGGAGTTCCAGGATTTTGACCCAACGACAGTGAAGGAACGGCCGATATAGTTCCAAGTCAGGATGGTGTGTGACCTGGAGGGGAACTTGCAGGTGGTGGTGTTCCCATGCGTCTGCTGCCCTTGTCCTTCTAGTTGGTAGAGGTCGCAGGTTTGGAAGGTGCTGTCTAAGGATGAGTTGCTGCAGTGCATCTTGTCGATGGTACACACTGCTGCCACTGTGCGTCGGTGGTGGAGGGAGTGAATATTAGTCGATGGGGTGCCAATCAAGCGGGCTGCTTTGTCCTGGATGGTGTCGAGCTTCTTGAGTGTTGTTGGAGCTGCACCCATCCAGGCAAGTGGAGAGTATTCCATCACACTCCTGACTTGTGCCTTGTAGATGGTGGACAGGCTTTGGGGAGTCAGGAGATGAGTTACTCGCCTCAGGATTCCCAGCCTCTGACCTGCTCTTGTAGCCACGGTATTTATATGACTACTCCAGTTCAGTTTCTGGTCAATGGTAACCCCTAGGATGTTGACAGTGGGGGATTCAGTGATGGTAATGCCATTGAACATCAAGGGGAGATGGTTAGATTCTCTCTTGTTGGAGATGGTCATTGCCTGGCACTTGTGTGGCGCGAATGTTACTTGCCACTTATCAGCCCAAGCCTGGATATTGTCTGAATAACTTCAGTTAATGTGGAGAGACTGGGAGAAGCTGGGATTGTTCTCCTTAGAGCAGAGAAGGTTAAGGGGGAGATTTAATCGGGGCGTTCAAAATCAGGAAGGGTTTTTGATGGGGTAAATATGGAGAAACTGTTTCCAGTGGCAGGAGGGTCGGTAACCAGAGGGACACAGATTGAAGATAATTGGTGAAAGAACCAGAGGGGGAGAGGATGAGAATTTATTTTTAACGCAGTGAGTTGTTGTGATCTGGAACGCGCTGCCTGAAAGGGCGGTGGAAGCAGATTCAATAGTAACTTTCAAAAGGGACAATTGGATAAATACTGGAAGGGGAAAAATGTGCAGGGATATGGGGGGAAAGAGAGAGAGAGGCACAATGGGACAGACAAAAAGACTTGCATTTCTGTAGCGCCTTTCAGGAGGCCAGGACGTCCCAAAGTGCTTTGCAGCCAAAGAAGTCCTTCGGAAGGGCAGTCACTGTTGTGATGTAGCAAATGCAGCAGTCAGGTGGCGCATAGCAAGATCCCATTAACGTGTGATAACAACCTGGTAAGTGGTGTATTAGTGACGTTTGAAGAATAAATATTGGCGGGGACTGCCCGCTTTTCCGTATGGAGACAGACAGAGAGAGAGAGGGAGGGAGAGAGACAGAGGGAGGGAGACGGATAGAGATGAGGAGGAGGAGGAGAGCAAGAAGGAAAGAGAGGGACAGAGACAGAGTGAGGGGGAGAGAGAGAGAGAGACAGAGTGAGAGAAGGTGAGGGTTGAGTCGGGGGGGGTGGGGGTGGGGGGGGTGGGGAGTTACTGCTTTGCTGTCACACTGACAGATTGGGACTGCCCTTTATCTGACCTGTTGCCCTGAGGGGCTGTAACACGATCCATTCATTGAACTCAATAACTCAGCAGACAGGGAATTCCCACAGACAATAAGCAAAACATTTGAGACCGTGTGCACCTCTCAGCCACAGGAACTAATCAGACAGAATTACAGGCAACATTCTTCAAATAGGCAAAAGCACTTCAAAGAGCAAACTGGATGGGAACAAATGTATAAAACAACCACAGCCTGCACATAACCCTGAGAATACTGCACAGAGACAGAGGGAAAGAGAAGGGGAGAGAGAACGAGGGGAGAGAGATAGAGAGAGAGGCGGAGGAGAGAGAAGGAGATAGCGAATGAGGAGAGAGAGATAGAGAGATCTGGAGAGAGGTGGAGGAGAGAGAAGGAGATAGCGAACGAGGGGAGAGAGAGAGCGGATTAGAGGGTCTGAGATGGAGAGATAGAGAGCATGAGCTGGGAAAGAGTGGGAGAGATAGAGGCAGAAAGAGAAAAACAGAGAGGGAGAGAGTGACAGAGCGAGAAAGAGAGAGTAACAGAGAGTGAGAGGATGTGAGAGGGAGTGAGACAGAAAGACGGAGATAGAGAAACTGAGAGGCAGATGGAGGGAGAGAGAGAGAGAGAGACAGAGTGAGAGAGAGAGAGAGAGAGAATAACAGAGAGGCTGAAAATCGGACTCTGGCTGGGTGTGGATCCGGAGGCCGAGCTCTGTTATGGTTTGGGATTGTGGGATTTTCATCGGGGCTTTCGGGGAATCGGATGCGGAGGCCTGGCGACACCAGAGCTGTGCCCGACATCCTCCCAGACGACCCTTCCCTGCCGACCGTCTCCCGCGACAACTGCGGCGTTCGGTCGCAGATTAGCGATGGGCTGGCTGACTGGCCTTGTCCTGTTCGGAGAGGTGGAAACAGTCGGAATGGGGCTGTTTAAATGACGCTGACTGAAGGGCGGGCGAGGTGGGGAGGGCGCGACTGAGGGCGGGCGGTGCCCACGAGCTGAACCGTCCTGGGAAACGACTGCCAACACATCAATCCCAGCCAGAATTGACTGTTTTCCCCAACCGCACCCCCCCCCCCCCACCAAAACAGACTGGAAAAACACAACTGCATCCAATTTCCAGGGTCAGTTTAATTGCTCCTTCAGTGGTTTCTGGTCCTGCTGTTAAATCCCGCCCTTAAACACCGGAGCTGGAGGCTTTTTCAATTCAGCTTTCCCACATTCCTGCACTAACTGCCTGAGTAATCAGATCCACATGTGGCTTATATAAGAACACAAAGCCGGACACGCCGGCTGCCGTCGGAATTGACCCCTCTCCCCTCCCGAGGCTTGTGAGGAGGGTCACAGCGAGGCACAAATCAGAGGTCAGAGGCCCAGACAAGAGTAGACCGGGGCGGCTTTGTAGGGAGTTCCCAGCAATGGAAGATTAATCTCCCAGAACAGTGTTTAAAACTAAAACCAGGAGATTAAAATTTAACAGCCACAAAAAAAAACGCCCTCCCCCCACCCTGCCCTCCTCCAATTCTGGCCTCTCGCCCATCCCCCCCCCGATTCCCATCGCTCCACCATTGGCGGCCGGGCCTTCAGCTGCCTGGGGGGCCCTAAGCTCTGGAATTCCCTCCCTAAACCTCTCCGCCTCTCTCTCTCTCTCTCTCTCTCTCCTCCTTTAAGACGCTCCTGAAAACGGTCCTCTTGGTTTCCTGATCTCTGTGTATCTCAGTGATTTGGGAGGGTCTCCATGCTGAAGGGGGAGAGCGAGCTGTCAGTGTTTTATTGTCTGTTTTACCTCTCTCACTGCTTTGCTCAGAGGGTGGACTTTGTGCGAACTCTCAGCGAGACCCGATTCTCGGCCTCATTCATTGCTCGCTTGTCCAGGATGGTTCTCAGATCATCATTGTAATGTGTTCCTCACTGCACCCTGCTCCTGAACCCCTCCCCCATCCTCCCATCCCCCTCCCCCATCCTCCCATCCCCCTCCCCCATCCTGCATACTCCCATCCCCCGCTGCCATCCTCCCCGATCCCCCATACTCCCATCCCCCATACTCCCATCCCCCTCTGCCATCATCCCCCATACTCCCATCCCCCATACTCCCATCCCCCTCTGCCATCATCCCCCATACTCCCATCCCCCATCCTCCCATCCCCCTCTGCCATCCTCCCCCATCCCCCATCGCGCCATCCCGATCCTGCCATCCCCCTCCACCATCGTCCCCTGTCCCTCATACCCCATACTCCCATCCCCATTCTGCCATCCCCCATTCTGCCATCCCCATCCTCCCCCTCCCCCATACTCTCATCCCCCATACTCTCATCCCCCATACTCTCATCCCCCATACTCTCATCCCCCATACTCTCATCCTCCCCTCCCCCATCTTCCCCCCATTATCTACCCTGACCACCTGCCCTCCCCTATTCCCCACCCTCCCCAATTGTGTGTGTCTCTGTGTCTGTGTGTGCCACTCTCTCTCCCTCTGTCTCTCAGGCAGCCTTTCTGCAGCCACTGATCGCAGCTGCTACCTCTACATCTCACTGTCTACACGGTCCCCAGTCGATCCCTCTACATCTCAATGTCTGCACGGTCCCCAGTCGATCCCTGTACATCTCACTGTCCGCACGGTCCCCAGTCGATCCCTCTACATCTCAATGTCTGCACGGTCCCCAGTCGATCCCTCTACATCTCACTGTCTGCGCGGTCCCCAGTCGATCCCTGTACATCTCAATGTCTGCACAGTCCCCAGTCGATCCCTCTACATCTCACTGTCTGCACAGTCCCCAGTCGATCCCTCTACATCTCACTGCCCGCGCGGTCCCCAGTCGATCCCTCTACATCTCAATGTCTGCACGGTCCCCAGTCGATCCCTCTACATCTCAATGTCTGCACAGTCCCCAGTCGATCCCTCTACATCTCACTGTCTACACAGTCCCCAGTCGATCCCTCTACATCTCACTGTCTGCGCGGTCCCCAGTCGATCCCTCTACATCTCACTGTCTGCACAGTCCCCAGTCGATCCCTGTACATCTCACTGTCTACACGGTCCCCAGTCGATCCCTCTACATCTCACTGTCTACACGGTCCCCAGTCGATCCCTCTACATCTCAATGTCTGCACAGTCCCCAGTCGATCCCTCTACATCTCAATGTCTGCACAGTCCCCAGTCGATCCCTCTACATCTCACTGTCTACACAGTCCCCAGTCGATCCCTGTACATCTCAATGTCTGCACGGTCCCCAGTCGATCCCTCTACATCTCACTGCCTGCGCGGTCCCCAGTCGATCCCTCTACATCTCAATGTCTACACAGTCCCCAGTCGATCCCTCTACATCTCACTGTCTACACGGTCCCCAGTCGATCCCTCTACATCTCACTGCCTGCGCGGTCCCCAGTTGATCCCTCTACATCTCAATGTCTGCACGGTCCCCAGTCGATCCCTCTACATCTCACTGTCTGCGCGGTCCCCAGTCGATCCCTCTACATCTCACTGTATACACAGTCCCCAGTCGATCCCTCTACATCTCACTGTCTGCACGGTCCCCAGTCGATCCCTGTACATCTCACTGTCTACACAGTCCCCAGTCGATCCCTGTACATCTCACTGCCTGCGCGGTCCCCAGTCGATCCCTCTACATCTCACTGCCAGCGCGGTCCCCAGTCGATCCCTCTACATCTCACTCTCTGCACAGTCCCCAGTCGATCCCTCTACATCTCACTGCCTGCGCGGTCCCCAGTCGATCCCTCTACATCTCACTGTCTGCGCGGCCCCCAGTCGATCCCTCTACATCTCACTGTCTGCGCGGCCCCCAGTCGATCCCTCTACATCTCACTGCCTGCGCGGTCCCCAGTCGATCCCTCTACATCTCACTGTCTACACAGTCCCCAGTCGATCCCTCTACATCTCACTGTCTACACAGTCCCCAGTCGATCCCTCTACATCTCACTGTCTGCGCGGCCCCCAGTCGATCCCTCTACATCTCACTGTCTGCGCGGCCCCCAGTCGATCCCTCTACATCTCACTGTCTACACAGTCCCCAGTCGATCCCTCTACATCTCACTGTCTACACAGTCCCCAGTCGATCCCTCTACATCTCACTGCCTGCGCGGTCCCCAGTCGATCCCTCTACATCTCACTGTCTGCACGGTCCCCAGTCGATCCCTCTACATCTCACTGCCTGCGCGGTCCCCAGTCGATCCCTCTACATCTCACTGCCTGCGCGGTCCCCAGTCGATCCCTCTACATCTCACTGCCAGCGCGGTCCCCAGTCGATCCCTCTACATCTCACTGTCTACACAGTCCCCAGTCGATCCCTCTACATCTCACTGTCTACACGGTCCCCAGTCGATCCCTCTACATCTCACTGCCCGCGCGGTCCCCAGTCGATCCCTCTACATCTCACTGTCTGCGCGGTCCCCAGTCGATCCCTCTACATCTCACTGCCTGCGCGGTCCCCAGTCGATCCCTCTACATCTCACTGCCCGCGCGGTCCCCAGTCGATCCCTCTACATCTCACTGCCCGCGCGGTCCCCAGTCGATCCCTCTACATCTCACTGTCTGCGCGGTCCCCAGTCGATCCCTCTACATCTCACTGTCTGCACGGTCCCCAGTCGATCCCTCTACATCTCACTGCCTGCGCGGTCCCCAGTCGATCCCTCTACATCTCACTGCCTGCGCGGTCCCCAGTCGATCCCTCTACATCTCACTGTCTGCGCGGTTCCCAGTCGATCCCTCTACATCTCACTGTCTGCACGGTCCCCAGTCGATCCCTCTACATCTCACTGTCTGCGCGGTCCCCAGTCGATCCCTCTACATCTCACTGCCCGCGCAGTTCCCCAGTCGATCCCTCTACATCTCACTGCCTGCGCGGTCCCCAGTCGATCCCTCTACATCTCACTGTCTGCGCGGTTCCCAGTCGATCCCTCTACATCTCACTGTCTGCACGGTCCCCAGTCGATCCCTCTACATCTCACTGTCTGCACGGTCCCCAGTCGATCCCTCTACATCTCACTGCCCGCGCAGTTCCCCAGTCGATCCCTCTACATCTCACTGTCTGCGCGGTCCCCAATCGATCCCTCTACATCTCACTGTCTGCGCGGTCCCCAATCGATCCCTCTACATCTCACTGTCTGCGCGGTCCCCAGTCGATCCCTCTACATCTCACTGCCTGCGCGGTCCCCAGTCGATCCCTCTACATCTCACTGTCTGCGCGGTCCCCAATCGATCCCTCTACATCTCACTGTCTGCGCGGTCCCCAGTCGATCCCTCTACATCTCAATGTCTGCACAGTCCCCAGTCGATCCCTCTACATCTCACTGCCTGCACAGTCCCCAGTCGATCCCTCTACATCTCACTGCCTGCGCGGTCCCCAGTCGATCCCTCTACATCTCACTGTCTGCGCGGTCCCCAATCGATCCCTCTACATCTCACTGCCCGCGCGGTCCCCAGTCGATCCCTGTGCATCTCACTGTCTACACAGTCCCCAGTCGATCCCTGTACATCTCACTGTCTACACAGTCCCCAGTCGATCCCTGTACATCTCACTGTCTACACAGTCCCCAGTCGATCCCTGTACATCTCACTGTCTGCACAGTCCCCAGTCGATCCCTGTACATCTCACTGTCTACACAGTCCCCAGTCGATCCCTGTACATCTCACTGTCTGCACGGTCCCCAGTCGATCCCTCTACATCTCACTGTCTGCACGGTCCCCAGTCGATCCCTCTACATCTCACTCTCTGCACAGTCCCCAGTCGATCCCTCTACATCTCACTGTCTGCACGGTCCCCAGTCGATCCCTCTACATATCACTGCCTGCGCGGTCCCCAGTCGATCCCTCTACATATCACTGCCTGCGCGGTCCCCAGTCGATCCCTCTACATCTCACTGTCTGCACAGTCCCCAGTCGATCCCTCTACATCTCACTGTCTACACAGTCCCCAGTCGATCCCTCTACATCTCACTGTCTGCACAGTCCCCAGTCGATCCCTGTACATCTCACTGTCTGCACAGTCCCCAGTCGATCCCTGTACATCTCACTGTCTACACAGTCCCCAGTCGATCCCTCTACATCTCACTGTCTACACAGTCCCCAGTCGATCCCTGTGCATCTCACTGTATACACAGTCCCCAGTCGATCCCTCTACATCTCACTGTCTACACAGTCCCCAGTCGATCCCTGTACATCTCACTGTCTACACAGTCCCCAGTCGATCCCTCTACATCTCACTGTCTACACAGTCCCCAGTCGATCCCTCTACATCTCACTGTCTGCGCGGTCCCCAGTCGATCCCTCTACATCTCACTGCCTGCGCGGTCCCCAGTCGATCCCTCTACATCTCACTGTCTGCGCGGTCCCCAGTCGATCCCTCTACATCTCACTGCCTGCGCGGTCCCCAGTCGATCCCTGTACATCTCACTGCCTGCGCGGTCCCCAGTCGATCCCTCTACATCTCACTGTCTACACAGTCCCCAATCGATCCCTGTACATCTCACTGTATACACAGTCCCCAGTCGATCCCTCTACATCTCACTGCCTGCGCGGTCCCCAGTCGATCCCTCTACATCTCACTGTCTACACAGTCCCCAGTCGATCCCTCTACATCTCACTGCCTGCGCAGTTCCCCAGTCGATCCCTCTACATCTCACTGTCTGCACAGTCCCCAGTCGATCCCTCTACATCTCACTGTCTGCGCGGTCCCCAGTCGATCCCTCTACATCTCACTGCCTGCGCGGTCCCCAGTCGATCCCTCTACATCTCACTGTCTGCGCGGTCCCCAGTCGATCCCTCTACATCTCACTGTCTGCGCGGTCCCCAGTCGATCCCTCTACATCTCACTGTCTACACAGTCCCCAATCGATCCCTGTACATCTCACTGTATACACAGTCCCCAGTCGATCCCTCTACATCTCACTGCCTGCGCGGTCCCCAGTCGATCCCTCTACATCTCACTGCCCGCGCAGTTCCCCAGTCGATCCCTCTACATCTCACTGCCTGTTGCTCCCTCCCCAGCGAGGTTTTGTTTTAGATGGGGTCCCAGCTGACCTGACTTGGCTTCATGATGTGATGTGTTGCCCAGGGGAGGAGAGTTGGAAACACAATTAAAGCCAGCACTGGGAACCTCAGGAATGGCCTGGCCTATCCTCAAACACTGCCCTGGACTTTGGCATTCCAGAGATTGGGCCTGGAGTCAGGATTAACCACAGTTACATCAACACCCGCGCCCCCTCCCCCACTCACAACCCCCCCCCACTCCTCCGCCATCCATCTCCCTCCTTCCTCCACTCGACACTTAGTGACTCTCTTTTAATTGTTACCAACTTTTCAGCAATGAACCCCTGGGAATGTTTAGAGAGGAGAATGAGACAGATCACTCTGAGGCCCTGGTTCATCTGTTCAGCACCTGAGGGAGGGTGAGGGGAGAGGAGAGCAGAGGAGGGAGAGAAGGAGAGTGGAAAGAGAAAGTGGAGGGAGGGTTGAGGAGGTGGAGTGGGGTGGGGTGGGGTGGGGGAGTGAGAGGAATGGGGAGCAGTGGGAGGATGAGATGGGGTGAGGGAGAGAGGAGGGGCAGAGCGGTAGGAAGGTGTCGAGGGAGGTAGGGAATGGGTGGAGGTGAGAGTGGTGTCGGGGGAGAGAGAGAGCAGGGCCAGTCTATACCACTGTCGGTGAGGACCTCACCTCATTGAGGGTGAGAATGTGTGGGTTCTCAGTAAGGGGAGAGGGGCTGAATCTATTTCCACAGCCATACCCCCCAGCCTTGGCATCCTGGGGGTTACCATTGACCAGAAACTGAACTGGACCAGCCACATAAATACCGTGGCTACAAGAGCAGGTCAGAGGCTGGGAATTCTGTGGTGAGTAACTCACCTCCTGACTCCCCAAAGCCTGTCCACCATCTACAAGGCACAAGTCAGGAGTGTGATGGAATACTCTCCACTTGCCTGGATGGGTGCAGCTCCAACAACACTCAAGAAGATCGACACCATCCAGGACAAAGCAGCCCGCTTGATTGGCACCCCATCCACAACATTCACTCCCTCCACCACCAACGCACAGTGACAGCAGTGTGTACCATCTACAAGATGCACTGCAGTAACGCACCAAGGCTCCTTAGACAGCACCTTCCAAACCCATGACCTCCACCAACTAGAAGGACAAGGGCAGCAGACGCATGGGAACACCACCACCTGCAAGTTCCCCTCCAAGTCTCACACCATCCTGACTTGGAACTGTATCGGCCGTTCCTTCACTGTCGCTGGGTCAAAATCCTGGAACTCCCTCCCTAACAGCACTGTGGGTGTACCTACCCCACATGGACTGCAGCGGTTCAAGAAGGCAGCTCACCACCACCTTCTCAAGGGGCAAATCGGGATGGGCAATAAATGTTGCCTGGCAAGTGACGCCCACATCCCATGAATGAATAAAAACAAGGAGCTGGTACTTGTGCAATTGGCTGAGGTAGGCAGAGAGCAGGATGGGGGTCCATTGATGGCAGGGCACAGTGACGGGGGTTGGGGGGGGGGGACTCTGGACCGCAGCGCGCGGTGATTTGGGACCACTGATGTCACGGGCAGGAAGCCGAGGCGGTTTGCACACATCTGGTGGAGACATTGCACTGGGAGGATTGCATCCCCACATCTGCAGCACATTATGGGTGTTTCCCACAAGCCACAGAGTCGGTGAGCTGGGCGATTACTGTCACAAGCAACAGACCAAGAGCAGCATCTGCTGCACTGGCCGATTTCATCCAACCCGACAGCACAGGAGGAGTCCATTCGGCCCATCGTGCCTGTGCTGGCTCTTTGAAAGAGCCTCTCCCCCCTGCTCTTTCCCCCCATATCCCTGCACATTTTCCCCTTCCAATATTTATCCAATTGCCCTTTTGAAAGTTACTATTGAATCTGCTTCCACCGCCCTTTCAGGCAGCGCGTTCCAGATCACAACAACTCACTGCGTTAAAAAAAAATTCTCCTCCTCTCCCCCCTCTGGTTCGTTACCAATTATCTTCATCTGTGTCCTCTGGTTACCGACCCTCCTGCCACTGGAAACAGTTTTCTCCATATTTACTCCATCGAAACCCCTTCCTGATTTCGAACGCCCCGATTAAATCTCCCCCTTAACCTTCTGATGTGAGACTCTGTCTGAACCCAGATGCGGATTCCCGAGCTGATTAAGACGATTCATTTTGTAGCGGGACCAAGCAAAGTGTCTCAGAGACTGCGGCCAGTGACAGCAGGGAGCTTGTGTGCATGTATTTATGGACCTGTGTTTGTGGGCGTCTGTTTGGAGGTCTCTTTATGTTTTCTGATGCAACATAAGTAAGATGGGTGGAGTCCAGTTGGTTGAAGATCTGAAACAAGTTTATTTATGTAGTAGTTTAGCTGTACAGTACTGAGCCAACATTTACAGAACCTGCCTCTGGGTGTTACAGTTGCAGAGTGACTCTGGCTTGTAGTCACGTGACTGCATCCTGGTACTTAGCTCATTAACATACTAAGATCTGAAAGTGCCAAACTTTAAAGGCCATCATACAACATGCCCTTTCTTTCCAAAGATAAGTCTTGTATGCTCAAAGTAAAAATGCATAAAATTAGATAACATCAGAATTGAGTATTGTTC